>NC_052337.1:773886-991386 GCF_016432855.1 Salvelinus namaycush | reverse complement strand
ATTTAACCCATACTGAACGACTTTGAACCCATACTGAAGGGCATTGAACCCATACTGAAGAACATTGAACCCAAACTGGATAACATTGAACCCATACTGAAGACATTGAACCCATACTGAATGACTTTGAACCCATACTGAATAACATTGAACCCATACTGAAGGACATTTAACCCATACTGAACGACTTTGAACCCATACTGAAGGGCATTGAACCCATACTGAAGGACTTTGAACCCATACTGAAGGACATTGAACCCATACTGAAGACATTGAACCCATACTGAAGGACTTTGAACCCATACTGAAGGACTTTGAACCCATACTGAAGGGCATTGAACCCATACTGAATGACTTTGAACCCATACTGAAGGACTTTGAACCCATACTGAAGGACATTGAACCCATACTGAAGGACTTTGAACCCACACTGAAGGACATTGAACCCATACTTAAGGACATTGAACCCATACTGAAGGACTTTGAACCCATACTGAAGGGCTTTGAACCCATACTGAAGGGCATTGAACCCATACTGAAGGGCATTGAACCCATACTGAAGGACTTTGAACCCATACTGAAGGGCATTGAACCCATACTGAAGGACTTTGAACCCATACTGAAGGACAGTGAACCCATACTGAAGGGCATTGAACCCATACTGAAGGACTTTGAACCCATACTGAAGGACTTTGAACCCATACTGAAGGACAGTGAACCCATACTGAAGGACAGTGAACCCATACTGAAGGGCATTGAACCCACACTGAAGGACTTTGAACCCATACTGAAGGACATTGAACCCATACTGAAGGGCATTGAACCCATACTGAAGGACTTTGAACCCATACTGAAGGGCATTGAACCCATACTGAAGGACTTTGAACCCATACTGAAGGGCATTGAACCCATACTGAAGGACTTTGAACCCATACTGAAGGACTTTGAACCCATACTGAAGGACTTTGAACCCATACTGAAGGACATTGAACCCATACTGAAGACATTGGACCCATACTGAAGGACATTGAACCCATACTGAAGGACTTTGAACCCATACTGAAGGGCATTGAACCCATACTGAAGGACTTTGAACCCATACTGAAGGACTTTGAACCCATACTGAAGGACATTGAACCCATACTGAAGGACTTTGAGCCCACACTGAAGGACATTGAACCCATACTGAAGGACATTGAACCCATACTGAAGGACTTTGAACCCATACTGAAGGGCTTTGAACCCATACTGAAGGGCATTGAACCCATACTGAAGGGCATTGAACCCATACTGAAGGACTTTGAACCCATACTGAAGGACTTTGAACCCATACTGAAGGACTTTGAACCCATACTGAAGGACTTTGAACCCATACTGAAGGACATTGAACCCATACTGAAGGATATTGAACCCATACTGAAGGACTTTGAACCCATACTGAAGGACATTGAACCCATACTGAAGGACATTGAACCCATACTGAAGGACTTTGAACCCATACTGAATGACATTGAACTCACACTGTATGATAAAATTAGCACACACACTTATTTTAATTTCAAGCCTGAAGATTTGACATTATTTCTGGTTCATATACCAATTCTAAGAGGATCTGGTTTCAAAATGAACATGATATCTGTAGGCTATTTGTAAAACATATGATATTGTCTATAATTCATTCTGTAATTGTCGTCAATGAGAAGTCCACTAAGAGTAAATTAGTAAAATACTGATAATGATATCTTACTGAATAATAATATGACTACAATAACAATCCCCATTTATATAGGTAGGTTTAATACATATAAATGGTATGTAGTTTAATAAACATAACTGTTGATGTGGATGTACTATGTCTTCTATGTTCTATGTTTTGTATGTGTTCTATGTTGTAACGGTCGTCTTTCGGTGAGAGAGTGGACCAAGGCGCAGCGGGTGATGAATACATAATGATTTATTTGACAAGACGAACACTGACACGAAATACACTTGATAATTACAAAATAACAAACGCACGTAGACAGACCTGAACTAACGAACTTACATAAACACGAAGAACGCATGAACAGGAACAGACTACATAAAACGAACGAACAAACCGAAACAGTCCCGTGTGGTGCACGTACACAGACATGGAAGACAACCACCCACAACAAACAATGTGAAACAACCTACCTTAATATGGCTCTCAATCAGAGGAAACGCCAAACACCTGCCTCTAATTGAGAGCCATACCAGGCAACCCATTAACCCAACATAGAAAACACATAACATAGACTACCCACCCAAACTCACGCCCTGACCAATTAAACACATACCAAACAACAGAAAACAGGTCAGGAACGTGACATATGTCTTCTATGTTCTATGTTCTATGTCTTCTATGTTCTATGTTCTAATGTATTCTGTCTTCTGTGTTTCATGTTCTATGTCTTCTGTGTTCTATGTTCTATGAATGCTATGTGTTCTATGTTCTATGTATTCTGTCTTCTGTGTTTTACGTTCTATGTCTTCTGTGTTCTATGTTCTATGCATTCTATGTTCTATGTATTATATATGTTCTATGTTCTATGTCTTCTATGTTCTATGTGTTCTATGTTCTATGTTTTCTATGTTCTATATCTTCTATGTTCTATGTGTTCTATGTTCTCTATGTTCTATGTCTTCTATGTTCTACGTCTTCTATGTTCTATGTCTTCTATGTGTTCTATGTTCTATGTCTTCTACATTCTATGTATTGTATGTTCAATGCATTCTATGTGTTCTATGTTCTATGTTCTATGTATTCTATGTTCTATGTATTCTATGTTCTATGTCTTCTATGTTCTTTGTATTCTATGTTCTATGTCTTCTATGTTCTATGTATTCTATGTTCTATGTTCTATGTCTTCTATGTTCTATGTCTTCTATGCCTTCTATGTTCTATATTCTATGTTCTATGTCTTCTATGTTCTATGTCTTCTATGTCTTCTATGTTCTATATTCTATGTTCTATGTCTTCTATGTTCTATGTATTATATGTTCTATGTCTTCTATGTTCTATGTGTTACATAAGAGGCCTGAGTGGTCATCCTGTCCTGTTGTGTGGCTATGCCAGGTCAGGAGGCAACTTGGTGGTCTGTGTGATAGAGGGGGTTAAATATCAAAGGTCAGGAGTCACGAGGAGAGTGTTTATATTTGCCTGCTGAGACTAGGTGCAACAACCCTGGGAGAAGTTAGGTACAACACTGTGAACCTACAGAGTGAGAGGCCCTTTTGCACACAGCTAGTTTAAAACTTAAAAAGAAGGAAACATTGATGAATAGAGTAGTTGAATAAATAACAAAATTATAGATGTTTCTATACAAGGGAAGCTAAATCTATGTATAGCGTTGTAGAGGAAACACCACAGAATTAAACAGAACTTCAGTATTATACCGTATCGCAATGAAAACACGTCGATGGGGTGTTGAAAAGGCTAGATAACACAATTGTAAATATGTCTATGCAAGGCAAAACAATGTATACAAAATTGAGTGAGAGAGGATTGTCAGAATACACTGCATTCAGAAGAGACACATACATCCGGTGACAACTAGCAGTGGTAATAGTTTACCCAAACTTCTGGACAAAGGCTTCTCCACTCAAAATTGTTTGACTCAAAATTGTAGCTTTAAACTAATGTAGATAGATACACAGTTGTCTTTAAAGCTGTTGAATGGATAACATTTCTATCATATAATAATAATAATAAGGACAATATTTGTTTTACTTCCCAAAGTGTTTCTTGATTTCTGAAATAAAATAATAATTCATACATTCATGTAAATCATTTTTTAATTCCTAGTCTTTATAAAGTACCACAATAATTTGTTATTTGCTAGTTTATTTTTTATATTAAATCCAATAATGTATTATATTATTCTAGTAGAAATGTCGACTAGATCTAAATATTTACAATTAGAATATTAATTCACTTCGAATGTTTTGTTGCTATATATAAAAATTAACAAAAATCTTCCTTCGAAAAAGCGAGTCATCTCAACAGGATATAATATGCAAATGAGAGGGGTCAGATGGCTCGAGCTGAGGTCCTGACCTCTGATCTCTGATGACCGCTCATTCTTGTCTCCTAATGTCCCGTGCTTGTAAAGAGGCCCTTCAAAAGCATCATGCTGAAAACAACCGGTCATTGAGGATGGAAATTCTAAATGTTGAGGAGAAGATTTTGTAAAGCCAGCATTTTATATATATATATATATATATATATATAGGCTGTACTTTACTCGTGACCTGTTGGCGGTAAACTAGTATAACTAAGACGCATATATTTAGACGTTAACGTTATTAGTCAGACTTGTATGAAATATAATAGTTGATCATTACTGAAGTTGACTACAAAGAAGGTGCTGATAATAAAAAATAATAAAAAACGTATATATTTTTTCCTAAAGTTATTCTACTGGCGCAACTACTTATAGGCTATAGTGTTCTATTCGTTTTATATTAGTTGTCATTATAACCTAATTGTATAGGCGTCATGTTGCACACGTTTAGGACAGTCACATAACCTGAGTGTGAAGGTTAAATATATAATGGATAATATTACATGCATAATAAGCTCCAAAGGGAAGAAGTGTACATATGTTGTTCTAATTGTTGCTGTCTTACTACACGTGAATCAATAATTCAATCAAATGTTGTGATTAAAAGACCGCGCGCGCCTGAGGACATTAAATAATCATGGCGTTGAGATAGAAGACTCCTTCTTTCATCTCATATAAAACGACTCCTGTCCTACTGTGTGTATCTGTGTGTATCTGTGTGTATCTGTGTCTATCTGTGTCTATCTGTGTGTATCTGTGTATATCTGTGTATATCTGTGTCTATCTGTGTTTATCTGTGTTTTTCTGTTGCGTTTCAAGTGCCGGACTTTCCTGTATTAAATTATTCACAATCACCATACCGGGATGTTAATTAAAATCATCGTTTATATTACACGAAAGGGTCAACAACAAAATACCACAATTATGGACATTTCTGAATCGTTAATGTTTTCAATCTGACTGACTGTAAATTGACCAATGAAAGTATTTCTGCAACTAACAACTAATTACTCCGTATCCTATGTATTGCCTTTCCTGCCTTAGCAGTCACGTTCTACTTTTAAATATTGGAGTAAATTAATTTGTAATGTGTGTATTGTCAATAAATAAATATATGCAACATGTAAAGTTATTAAGACTACGTGTCACAGAAACAAGAGTGATAAACTATAATTCATTAACTATATACCATGTTCGAAAATAAAACGGTCAGAAAAATATCCGAGTGTAAGATAGTCTGAAACTCTGCTATATAGTATCTCCTCCTTGACAACAGGGATGTGAATGGAGATGGCATGTGGCCACGCTCTGCGGTCAAAAAACCTTGAGTTGTGTTCATCTCTCCTTATTGACGAGTAAAACATCTTCTATTGTGCCCTTATTAAAACAGCTTTCACGCATAACATAACACGAACAATGAGGCCGCGTGTCAAAGTTTGGACAGAGAGAAAGAGAAGAAGAATGGGGGGGGGGGGGGGGGGGGGGGGGGGGGGGGGTGCATTTCCTTTCAGTACCTAGAAACGAATAAAGTGTCGGAAAGTTGTTGTTAGTGTGTAACTATCTAAAATGGCAGATCTGTATGCCGACGTGTAGGCTACAATATATAAAAGATGGGTGAAGGATGAGGCCCACGTGTATTCTGTTGAAAATAGAGGTTATTTGCGTTTTTTTATTTTTTTTATTAGCAGTAATAAAGACAATTCAAGAATTTCACTAACCGGATGTAGGCCTATCAGATGTTAGGTGTTATTGGTAGCCTATGCATACCCTAACATGTCTGGTTGATTAACGCAATGTAAATCGTAGGCCTAATAATAATAATAATAATAGCAATAAATGCATAATAACAGGCATCGTAATGATAATATTATTATAATGAATTACAATTATAATGGTAATAATAACATTAAGACATAAATCAAATATTTATCATCTATTTTAGGACTTCAAGTAGAATAAATCATAAAGTAGTATTAATGCATATTAATTCATGGTTCAAGCTATGAATGGACACACACTTTAAGAGTAGCCTATTTGTGATTGAATGGACATAACTGTGGACTACTAAAGTTCAACCAAGCCATTCTAATGATTCTCTCATTTTCTTTGGGGTTCAATTTACCAAAGACTTTAAATTGAAACAAATATATTTTGAGTAACAACCTGGTTTCTTCACACACATTAGGATACGGCACATATTTCAGAGGGCTGAGTGTGTGTCTCCCGGCCAGTCAGTCAGCACCATCTGTAGAAAAAATCCCGGCCTACCTATCGCCCTCTCCCCTTCTCTCTCTCTCCCCCCCCCCTCTCTCTCTTCCCCCCCCCCCCCCCCCCCCCCCCCCCCCCCTCCTCTCTCTCTCCCGTCACTAGTCTAGTGAAGCTTTCCTTTTCTGAACCCTTTCTTTAAGAGCTGCTCATTAAATGTTTAGTCCACGAATCCAATGACAGCAACAATCATAAGCAACAACCCAGGCTGG
The DNA here is from genome assembly GCF_016432855.1 of Salvelinus namaycush. Lineage (NCBI taxonomy): Eukaryota > Metazoa > Chordata > Actinopteri > Salmoniformes > Salmonidae > Salvelinus > Salvelinus namaycush. Next base: position 984,824 of record NC_052337.1, on the reverse strand, counting down.
TAACAAAGGAATGTGGGCCACTTACCTAACGCCTTCTGAAACAGGGAACAAGGCATGTTGGGCGCTGGGTTATGGACTCACATCGCGGCTAGCTATAGCAGCGTAGGGACAGATGAAAAGCGCCAACTGATTGCCAGTAACGGTATAGATTAGCATGTGCTCTGCAGCACAATGATTCTAATCAATACTAGCCTACTGCACTTGCTAAGCAGATGGCAGGAGAGACCAGGACGAACATAAAAGAAGAAAATAAATACAAAATGTCGCAATCTCAACCCGGAATTATTTATACTTTCTCTTTGCGTTTTGGTTAAGAAAATACCATACTTAGAGGGACTTTCACATTATGTTTTATTAGCTGTAGGCCACCGTGTCTTCCTGATTTGAGATGTTAACGTTCATTTGTGAGGGGGATTGGATTTTAATTTGTGGCCGACGATATTTGCACATATCTTGTTTTCTGACAGATTTTAGTGTGTCTCTGCATAAGGCATCTAATGTTAGCCTACTTTATAGGCTACTCGTAATCATTATTCGTGTGTTTGGAAACTTGTGACTTTACTACAGATTGCTAAAAAATGTAATCTTTCGCTTCTTAAATTGATATAGACTCAGACTACAAATTAGAAGAAAAAAGTTTTCACAGACAATGTTACAAGACATGTCAGTTAGTTCACTATTGTGATTTGTATATTAGCTATAAATTACTGTACAGAGTAGTCAACACACAACCTATTTTTTTGTCTCCATACATTGTATGGGGGAAATGTAGGCTACTCGGTCATATAAAATATACTTAATAAGGCCCATATATAGAATAGCTTAGAAATCATGTTGATTCGGTCTCATTTTAGAATAACCTACATTGATTTGTTGACTACTGTAAACAATTTCCAGCAGCAAGTATTTTGACGCATAGTCTAGGTTAGAGTCCCAACATGGAAAATTATACAAAACGCCTCTCAAAAGATGTGAAAGCAAAGCGAGCCTAAACGTTTGTTGATCATTCAATCATAATATCCGCGGAAGGTAATTGTGTCGGTGGAGTGCGCCACGCGCTGTCCAAACGACCAACAAAGGGGGAAAGGCCCCACAGGTACAATACTGTTGTTTCCCCCCAATTTGCGGTCTCGTCTGCTGCTAGCTGGAAGTTTTAGAATAGACCCGTGCTTGAAGGAACCCCCTGCGTCTCCTTTGACAGCTGATCAAAAGAAAAATAGGACACGCTTTTTCAGACTTCTGTCCTTCTTCCTTAATTACAGTGTCTTCAAACCAAAGCAACATCTGCGCGATTTCCAAACAAAATAGTCCGCTTCCCAAACCAAAGCAACCGTGGCTTCCGATAAATCTGTTACTTTTAAAGATGTTCTGTTCAAACCAAATGTGACCAATGCTGTTTCTCTGTGTCATCTCTCAGTGCTCTCAAAATACGTTTTTGTGTCACCCAATTATAATGGTGAATTTCGACATCATACTGAGTGTACAACTTGGCTGCCTGCCTTGAAAGACCAACGAGACAAAGATGTGGAGAATATATAAGGGTAATCTTGAATAGGGTAAGATGGAGAAGAGAGAACGTATAAAGGTGATATGGTAAACTATCACATGATAGGGTGTATGTGTTTCAAGTTTCAAGTTGTATTTGTGTGTGAGTGTGTATGTGCGTGTGTGTGTGTGTGCGTGTGTGCGTGTGTTTGTGTGAGAGTGGGGAAAAACAGAGAGAGAGAGAGAGAAAAAGAGAGTAATGTTTACTGTAAAAAAAAAAAAAATCACATATGTTTTTTATCTACTTCACTTGCTTTGGCAACATTAACATGACAATAAAGCCCTTCAATTGAGTTGAATTGAGAGAGTTTGTTCTAACTGATCTTGGAAATGTGATGAAAAGTAACCAGAAGGCTATCTGCACTTTGTTTTAGCCAGTGGTGTAAAGTACTTAAGTACAAATACATTTAAGTACTACTTAAGTAGTTTTTGAGGGTATCTGTACTTTACTTTACTATTTATATTTTTGACAACTTTTACTTTTACTCCACTACGTTCCGTAAGAAAATAATGTACTTTTTTACTACTTACATTTACCCTGACACCCAAAAGTACATTTAGAATGTAAAGACATTCTAAATACAAGACAGAATTATGGCACCTATCAGTGTAATGCTGATCTGGCCGACTCACTAAACACAACTACTATGTTTGTAAATTATGTCTAAGTGTTGGAGTGTGGCCCCTGTCTGTCTGTAATTACAATTCAAATGTTGGAGTGTGGCCCCTGTCTGTCTGTAATTACAATTAAAATGTTGGAGTGTGGCCCCTGTCTGTCTGTAATTACAATTAAAATGTTGGAGTGTGGCCCCTGTCTGTCTGTAATTACAATTAAAATGTTGGAGTGTGGCCCCTGTCTGTCTGTAATTACAATTAAAATGTTGGAGTGTGGCCCCTTTCTGTCTGTAATTACAATTAAAATGTTGGAGTGTGGCCCCTGTCTGTCTGTAATTACAATTAAAATGTTGGAGTGTGGCCCCTGTCTGTCTGTAATTACAATTAAAATGTTGGAGTGTGGCCCCTGTCTGTCTGTAATTACAATTAAAATACCAAAAAGTGCCGTCTAGTTTGCTTAAATATAAGGAATTTGATTTATAGCATTTACTTTTACTTTGTACTTTTACTTTGTATCACTATTTAGTACTTTTTCTACCACTGTACTTAAGTACACGTAAAACCAGATACTTTTAGACTTTAACTCAAGTAGTATTTTACAGGGTAACTTTAATTTGAGTTATTTTCTGTTAAGGTATCTTTACTTTTACTCAAGTATGACAATTTAGTACTTTTTCCCTCACTGGTCTTAGGATGCTACTCTTTATTACGTCATAACATGACCATTCCCATTACAGCTCATAATTCTACGTTGTATTTCTCTATATCTTTTGTCAAATGACCAAAGCAGTAGAAATGTGTACATTATGACCATAGCTCAATAAGGTTATGACTTTCTTAACATAACCTAAACTAAATCCCCGATGTAAGCTAGAACTGGTTTATTATTACAACATAAACCATAACATGAATAATGAAAGTGCGATTTATTAATCTAAATATGCACCCACTGGTCATCCTGAGTAGCCGATTCTAAATTATGTTTGTTATTGTAGGCCTATACGCAAAATTATTTCAAATATATCTATACACGGACCAATGTTGACCGTATGCCTATTTAACCAATGTTATCAATAAAGTCTCTCACTGTTCATGAGTGACACTAAGAGGAGTTTTTTATTTTATTTAACCTTTATTTAAATAGGCAAGTCAGTTTTCAATGACAGCCTAGGAACAGTGGGTTAACTGCCTTGTTCAGGGGCAGAACGACAGATTTTTACCTTGTCAGCTAAGGGATTCGATTTTGCAACCTTTCGGTTACTAGTCCAACGCTCTAACCACTAGGCTACCCTGCCGCCCCAGTTACAGAGTGGAGATACAGAGAGGAGGTACAGAGAGGAGTTACAGAGAGGAGTTACAGAGAGGAGATACAGAGAGGAGTTACAGAGAGGAGATACAGAGAGGAGTTACAGAGAGGAGTTACAGAGAGGAAGGGGTTACAGAGAGGAGTTACAGAGAGGAGTTACAGAGAAGAGTTACAGAGAGGAGTTACAGAGAGGAGTTACAGAGAGGAGATACAGAGAGGAGTTACAGAGAGGAGATACAGAGAGGAGTTACAGAGAGGAGATACAGAGAGGAGATACAGAGAGGAGTTACAGAGAGGAGATACAGAGAGGAGTTACAGAGAGGAGATACAGAGAGGAGTTACAGAGAGGAGTTACAGAGAGGAGTTACAGAGAGGAGATACAGAGAGGAGATACAGAGAGGAGATACAGAGAGGAGATACAGAGAGGAGTTACAGAGAGGAGATAAAGAGAGGAGATACAGAGAGGAGATACAGAGATGAGTTACAGAGAGGAAGGGGTTACAGAGAGGAGTTACAGAGAGGAGATACAGAGAGGAGATACAGAGAGGAGTTACAGAGAGGAGATACAGAGAGGAGTTACAGAGAGGAGTTACAGAGAGGAGGTACAGAGAGGAGTTACAGAGAGGAGGTACAGAGAGGAGGTACAGAGAGGAGATACAGAGAGGAGATACAGAGAGGAGATACAGAGAGGAGTTACAGAGAGGAGATACAGAGAGGAGTTACAGAGAGGAGTTACAGATAGGAGATACAGAGAGGAGATACAGAGAGGAGTTACAGAGAGGAGATACAGAGAGGAGTTACAGAGAGGAGTTGAGAAGACATTTAGACATTCTGACATTCTGACATTACACTCCAAATGCAAGAGATGCGTCTAAATCTCTAACAACCCTTATTTCTGACGGGCACTCTACCCAGTAAACATGGATATGAGAGAGGCAGCCAATGAAAAGCCTTTGTTTAAACCAAAGAGCGACTGCGGGTGGTCAGATCAGCCGTCCTTAACAAAGAACCCTCCCCCGCCAGCGTGTTAGGCTGTCCGTTCAGCAAGCCCATCCTGGACAGCTACAGTGTCCTAAACAGAATATGTAGGAGGAGGAGAGGGCTCGGACATGGATCTAGGAAGACTCAGCACTGGCCCGTCTGATAGAGATCGGTAATTTTTTTAAATTTATATTTAAAAATAAAAAAAACCGAGAGGCCTTAGAGAAAAGAAACCGAAGGAATTAGCAAAACCCATCCCGGCACAAAATATTAAATAGATCAATGGACTGAATGAGGGCTGAATGAAGACTGCCTATAACGCCTATCGATGCCTGTCCAAGGATCTGGATGCCTACGCCATGAACCCAGAGATGACAATGGACAGCATTGGCAATCTGCATGGCGGACTGAGCCATGACCAGGACTTGATGAACAGCCACAGCCCCCATCACACCCGGAACCCGGGGGCTTCTTTGCGGTTACATCAGGATCTGGCTGCTGCATCGTCGCGGTCCGCCATGGTGTCCAGCATGGCAACGATTCTGGACGGAGCCGGAGAGTACCGACCAGAATTGTCTCTCCCGCTCCATCACGCTATGAGCATGCAGTGTGATACATCCCCACCGGGGATGGGGATGAACGGCACATACACCACGTTAACTCCACTTCAACCTTTACCCCCAATTTCAACCGTTTCGGACAAATTCCACCATCCGCATCACCATCACCACCACCACCAGCGTCTCTCTGGGAACGTAAGCGGGAGTTTCACGCTGATGCGGGACGAGAGATGTTTACCAGCAGTGAACAACCTCTACAGTCCCTATCATAAGGACATGACCGGGATGGGTCAGAGTTTATCCCCCCTGGCCAGCAGCCCTCTTGGCAATGGCTTGGGTTCTCTTCATAACACACAGCAAAACCTCCATAACTATGGCACTCATGGGCACGACAAGATGCTAAGCTCAAACTTCGATGCCCACACTGCCATGCTGGCCAGGGGGGACCAACACCTCTCACGAGGCCTCGGTGGCCCCACGGCAGGTATGATGCCGCATTTGAACGGGATGCACCACACCGGGCACCCGGGCCACCCTCAATCCCACGGGCCTGTGTTGGCTTCCAACCGGGACAGACCGCCCTCCTCCTCGGGACAACAAGGTAACAACTCGGGGCAGCTTGAAGAGATCAACACGAAAGAAGTGGCACAAAGGATCACAGCCGAACTGAAGCGGTATAGCATCCCCCAGGCTATATTCGCTCAGAGGGTGCTGTGTCGCTCGCAAGGCACCCTTTCAGACCTCTTAAGGAACCCCAAACCTTGGAGTAAACTTAAATCTGGAAGGGAGACCTTTCGAAGGATGTGGAAGTGGCTGCAGGAACCCGAGTTTCAGAGGATGTCAGCCCTACGGCTTGCAGGTAAGACAAGGTATCCTCAAATAAAACATAAAACCGTCTCTGCTGCTGTTTGTTGCCTGTCCGCCTGCCTGCCTTTCTGCTAGTAGTCAGGCTATAGCCCTGCACTAAAATACAGCTCAGTATCTATCTATCTATCTATCTACCTCACTGCTGACAAGCCTAGATGAATGAATTTCGTCCAAATTACAGTAGTAGTATTGTTATCATTGATTCATAATAACAATCGATATCAATGACAAGGTCAATTTATTTATCTGTCTATAATTATTTCTCTATTTAATAATGAGCTATTTATGGTATTAATATTCTGTGTTTAGTGTAGCCTGACCCTTTTTGGGGGGGAATTCTATTTTTAGTGACGAGCAAGTTCTTCTGATGAAATATCACTTGTGGTAACAATTTAATTTTGATATTATTATAGATAGATACCAGCGCTTTTCAACATGTGCAACGCTGAGAACAGCACCAGTCCCTTCATTTGAAATACCCCTGAAAATTGTATTTTGATGTTTGATTTTAATGGGGGAGGCATATTATTATTATTTTTAAATGTTATTGTATTTTTTATTTTATTAAATAGACATATTTACACCTGGAGTAAGCAGCTTAAGGAATATTGTGTAAATGTATTGCTTGGACTTTTTCTGTGGGTGTTCCGTCAAGGAGAGGGAGAGAAAGAGAGAGAAAAGAGACAGGGGACCGTTTCAGACAGAGAATGCCAAAATGCTGTTGAGTGTGATGAGCTTTTTTTTCTCCAATCAAAGCCAGAGATGCGTTGAAAACAGGACAAATATATCTAAGGCTGGTCTATAGTAAGGCTGGTGCCCCCTCTAGCGAGAACGCGTAGAACGACTTAGACCGGTTTTCTTTTGTTCGGGCAATGCGAAAAAAACGAACCGTTGGTTTCCTTTCAGAATTGATTGTGGATTGTATTTACTAAGGTTTCTCGTTTTATTTTAGTTCACTGTTCTCACGATCCTCAAAAAAAATATTGTTTAAATATGTAGTAGACTATATTGACGCAAACAAACATTTGCTATTATTTCAGTAAATGCTATATATTTATTCTTCACTGATTAATAACTCGATATAGCTACGTAATCCTAAATGTACACTATTACAGGCGTATAGGCTGTATATTGATGTTTACAAGTATAGTGTGGAAAGTTGACTGTTTTGACTAAAACCGAAGGGGATACCGTCTAATTGAGATGAGATTTAGAGAGGAAGACAGACCAGCGGCGAATAGTGGATCAATATTTCAAAAATTGTGCGCATTTTCTAACAAGACATTATCAACAACAAAAAATGCAGCCTGCTATACTGTAAGACCAAAACAACCACAACATTAGAATTAATTTATATATACATTCTTAATGTATTGGTGATAATGACATTTGACGAAGCTATAGTGCAATAACAGAGCACATTTGAGTCATTTAAGAGATGCTCTTATCCAGAGCGAATTACACTACTAAGTATATATATTTTCATTCGTGCTTGTCCCCGATGGGAATCGAACCCAAAAGCCTGGCGTCCTAAAAGCCATGCTCTACCGTCTGAGCCACACGGGAAAACATACTGTTTAGATGGAAAGATATTAGGTTGCTCCATATGCTATCTGTCCTATATATATATGTGTCCTTTCTATGAGCAGTAAAATGCCTGGACCGGAATCCGGTGAACATTGAATCAGGCCTTTTAAAAAAATATATATATATATCCGTATTAGTTATGGAACGATTGTAAAATAATTGGCACCATTAAATTATCACCAAATATAACCTATCTCACTGGTAGCCTATTTGACGGAGGAAATGCCTTCCCTTCTTCCCCGCAGCAGAATACTATAGTTTACAGATGGCCGTAACTCTGCGGCCATGCAGCTCAGGGCTTTGGGGGAAGGTATTATGTGATCGGCTCGCGAGGCAGCAGCCAGGGAATTGAATAGAAGAACAGAAGCTGCAGCACGCGGGGCTCAATGAATTATTGATAGAAATCTCTGCGTGACCAACAGCTTGAGCACAAAAAAAAACGTTAGCTTGTCGCGGGTTAACCAGCTAGGCAAAATGTGGAGACAGGGCGCCCAGGCTTTTTGTTCGTTGTTCGTTGTGCTGCAGGTGTAATGACGTAAATAAATATCACGGATTGAAAATGCTGAATCATAGAATTATGTGAAAGTTGTGGTTGTAAATGCAATTGGAAATGTGGCATGTTTTTACTGTCCAATTAATCACCTTATATAAAATAAATGTATATAGTATGCGTACAGGCGTATCAATAGGCATATAAGCATTAACAACCATTACAGTAGCTGTTGGTCGTATACTAATTATTTGATACCACAGTTTCTACTGACTAAATATAAAATCTCCAGGTGTCCTTTTCACTGCAGGGTCTCAGCCCAGGGAAAATGGACTCGTCGCGGCTTTATTAGTCTGGTCAAATCAAACGTGACACTCGACTCAAGCTTATTCCACGCGCACTCACATTGCCGCATGCAATCAGACTGTCCTGGTCCTGCCGGACACCTCGAGGTGCCTGCCACGGACCCGACAACATTCCCTGTTACAGCTAGCCTAGCCTACATCATTGACATGCAACTCACAAGTCCAGCTGAACTAACTTTACCAAATAAAGAATCACACGGGATAGGCGTCATGATATAATTATGGACGGTTGAGATCGACCAGGTGGGCCTTATAGCCTACTTAAGAATTAAGGAACGATTGGATATATATAGGCACAATAAACAAATTAATAGGCCTATAGAGACATAAGAAAACCAACGTTTTATAATAATGCACCTATAAACTATCGAACATTTCAATGTTTACATTTATATGGCTAGGCTAAGGCTTTTATTTAGGTGTTTAAATAAAATGTCAGATTTATGGAGATTTAGTGAACATTAGCTATGTTATAACACTAGAACAATTCTTACAATAGAAAGATGATCAGCAGGTTAATACCTTACCAAACGTCGTGAAATCAAAAGCGCCAGTAGGCTACGTTTCATAATGTTTCACAATATTCCTCTGGCGTCATTGTGAAATTAGACACAAACTAAAAATAGTTTTTCAAAATCACATGTAACATTAATTTACATAGTTACATCTTTACTGAAGGAAAATGATGTTAATGTTATATAATATATATGGACGCAGAAAACAAAATGGAAACATGATTAACGAACAAAAACACAAGACCAAGCTCAGAATTAAGACAACACACATTTCTGTTTATTGTCACTCATGTCTTTCAGTTAAATCATGCGGTTATGTCACTTTTTCAAACAAATCTGTTAGGCAGTGGATCAATGGCGATAATCCCCACAAGATTAAAAGGGCATTAATGCTGACAACAATAACATAAACGTGTGGACCCAGATCGCATTGATCTACAGAACCTGATCCGGAGCCGTTCCAGTAATGCTGACGAATCAGGCGGGGTGATACCCTCTTCCCATCACTGGAGCTATCTCTGCAGCGTCTCCTCTCATCACACCCACATCAACCTATTCTCAGACCAAAGACTTGTCTTGTTGGATTGACAGTGCACTTTGAGAAAGACTGCATTTTAAACGTGTGTGTAAAGACTATTATTGCAGCCTAAAATGACATGTTTTAAATGTGATTTTCCTTGTATTTGATGCATACATTCAGAGTGAGAGTGTGTGGGGTTTCCAGCTCGGGCCTGTCAGTTAGGCTTGATGTTTGCATATTTGCATATATTCGTATAAGGTGCTCTCATCCATAAATGGGGACATTATTAATCAATTAATATTCAACATGATCTCTTACTTTATTGATTTAAAAAAATATATTTTAAAATCTACATTGAAGAGTGAAGTACAGTATATATGTGTCGTTTCTATCTCATGTACACGGAAGCGGGAAATCCGTAATAATGGCATTTCAAATGCAGTGTAATAATAAATTAGTGTGTATTTATCCAAATGTTGTAGTCGGCTAAACATACAGCGGCTAGAGAACAGATCACCACACCAAGCCTTTTCCCTGTGTGCCTCCTCCCTTACAGGTACCAGTAGAGAGCACGCCATGATTGGGTCAAATGGGATGCTCTGTCAGACACTGACAACATTGTGCACAGGGACTCAAAACTATGGTATGTCAAAAAACAATAAAGTAAATATGTAGTAATGCTCAACAGATACACATATACCTACTATTATATACCTAGTATTATATACCTCGTATTATGTGTAGATGGTAGATTGTGTATTTAGAATGAAATCCCACTTGAATTGATTGAATAGGATTATTGGATTCATATTAAAAAGAATATATCTGGTATTGGAATAAATGCTGGATTGGAAAGATCCAATTGTGGATCATAGTCTTTAATCTGTGGTTTAAGGCCCTTTTAAGGTAAAGTAGGTCTACTTAGGGTCGTAGTTAGTTACATTGTGATGAAAACACAACCATTAACTCAGACATTTATCAGTTTAAAAATGATGAGGGGGTTGTTTAGAAAAGTAAAGAAATTATTTCGGTTTTTTTTTGTCAGTAGGTAATGTGTGCATGGGTTCTTTGACAGTGCTACATTATCCAGTGAGTTGATGACTTCACAGCTGCTTTGAGATGAGCCAATTTTATAAACTACAATATAAAGATCTGTTTCACTGAGCAACATGTGTCCCACTATCACAGATCAGTTTCCCTGAGCAACATGTGTCCCACTATCACAGATCAGTTTCCCTGAGCAACATGTGTCCCACTATCACAGATCAGTTTCACTGAACAACATGTGTCCCACTATCACAGATCAGTTTCCCTGAGCAACATGTGTCCCACTATCACAGATCAGTTTTACTGAGCAACATGTGTCCCACTATCACAGATCAGTTTCACTGAGCAACATGTGTCCCACTATCACAGATCAGTTTCCCTGAGCAACATGTGTCCCACTATCACAGATCAGTTCCCCTGAGCAACATGTGTCCCACTATCACAGATCAGTTTCACTGAGGAACATGTGTCCAACTATCACAGATCAGTTTCCCTGAGCAACATGTGTCCCACTATCACAGATCTGTTTCACTGAACAACATGTGTCCCACTATCACAGATCAGTTTCACAGAGGAACATGTGTCCCACTATCACAGATCTGTTTCACTGAGCAACATGTGTCCCACTATCACAGATCAGTTTCACTGAACAACATGTGTCCCACTATCACAGATCAGTTTCCCTGAGCAACATGTGTCCCACTATCACAGATCAGTTTCACTGAACAACATGTGTCCAACTATCACAGATCAGTTTCACTGAGCAACATGTGTCCCACTATCACAGATCAGTTTCCCTGAGCAACATGTGTCCCACTATCACAGATCAGTTTTACTGAGCAACATGTGTCCCACTATCACAGATCAGTTTCCCTGAGCAACATGTGTCCCACTATCACAGATCAGTTTCACTGAGCAACATGTGTCCCACTATCACAGATCTGTTTCACTGAACAACATGTGTCCCACTATCACAGATCAGTTTCACTGAGCAACATGTGTCCCACTATCACAGATCAGTTTTACTGAGCAACATGTGTCCCACTATCACAGATCAGTTTCACTGAGCAACATGTGTCCCACTATCACAGATCAGTTTCACGGAGGAACATGTGTCCCACTATCACAGATCAGTTTCACTGAGCAACATGTGTCCCACTATCACAGTGTGTTTCACTGAACAACATGTGTCCCACTATCACAGATCAGTTTCACTCAGCAACATGTGTCCCACTATCACAGATCAGTTTCACAGAGGAACATGTGTCCCACTATCACAGATCAGTTCCCCTGAGCAACATGTGTCCCACTATCACAGATCAGTTTCCCTGAGCAACATGTGTCCCACTATCACAGATCAGTTTCACGGAGGAACATGTGTCCCACTATCACAGATCAGTTTCACTGAGCAACATGTGTCCCACTATCACAGATCAGTTTCACGGAGGAACATGTGTCCCACTATCACAGATCAGTTTCACTGAGCAACATGTGTCCCACTATCACAGTGTGTTTCACTGAACAACATGTGTCCCACTATCACAGATCAGTTTCACTCAGCAACATGTGTCCCACTATCACAGATCAGTTTCACAGAGGAACATGTGTCCCACTATCACAGATCAGTTCCCCTGAGCAACATGTGTCCCACTATCACAGATCAGTTTCCCTGAGCAACATGTGTCCCACTATCACAGATCAGTTTCACGGAGGAACATGTGTCCCACTATCACAGATCAGTTTCCCTGAGCAACATGTGTCCCACTATCACAGATCAGTTTCACTGAGCAACATGTGTCCCACTATCACAGATCTGTTTCACTGAACAACATGTGTCCCACTATCACAGATCAGTTTCCCTGAGCAACATGTGTCCCACTATCACAGATCAGTTTCACTGAGCAACATGTGTCCCACTATCACAGATCAGTTTTACTGAGCAACATGTGTCCCACTATCACAGATCAGTTTCACTGAGAAACATGTGTCCCACTATCACAGATCAGTTTCCCTGAGCAACATGTGTCCCACTATCACAGATCAGTTTCACTGAGCAACATGTGTCCCACTATCACAGATCTGTTTCACTGAACAACATGTGTCCCACTATCACAGATCAGTTTCACTGAGCAACATGTGTCCCACTATCACAGATCAGTTTCACTGAGCAACATGTGTCCCACTATCACAGATCAGTTTCCCTGAGCAACATGTGTCCCACTATCACAGATCAGTTTCCCTGAGCAACATAAGTCCCACTATCACAGATCAATTTCACTGAACAACATGTGTCCCACTATCACAGATCAGTTTCACTGGGCAACATGTGTCCCACTATCACAGATCAGTTTCCCTGAGCAACATGTGTCCCACTATCACAGATCAGTTTCACGGAGGAACATGTGTCCCACTATCACAGATCAGTTTCCCTGAGCAACATGTGTCCCACTATCACAGATCAGTTTCACTGAGCAACATGTGTCCCACTATCACAGATCAGTTTCACGGAGGAACATGTGTCCCACTATCACAGATCAGTTTCACTGAGCAACATGTGTCCCACTATCACAGTGTGTTTCACTGAACAACATGTGTCCCACTATCACAGATCAGTTTCACTGAGCAACATGTGTCCCACTATCACAGATCAGTTTCACAGAGGAACATGTGTCCCACTATCACAGATCAGTTCCCCTGAGCAACATGTGTCCCACTATCACAGATCAGTTTCCCTGAGCAACATGTGTCCCACTATCACAGATCAGTTTCACGGAGGAACATGTGTCCCATTATCACAGATCAGTTTCACTGAGCAACATGTGTCCCACTATCACAGATCAGTTTTACTGAGCAACATGTGTCCCACTATCACAGATCAGTTTCACTGAGCAACATGTGTCCCACTATCACAGATCTGTTTCACTGAACAACATGTGTCCCACTATCACAGATCAGTTTCCCTGAGCAACATGTGTCCCACTATCACAGATCAGTTTCACTGAGCAACATGTGTCCCACTATCACAGATCAGTTTTACTGAGCAACATGTGTCCCACTATCACAGATCAGTTTCACTGAGAAACATGTGTCCCACTATCACAGATCAGTTTCCCTGAGCAACATGTGTCCCACTATCACAGATCAGTTTCACTGAGCAACATGTGTCCCACTATCACAGATCTGTTTCACTGAACAACATGTGTCCCACTATCACAGATCAGTTTCACTGAGCAACATGTGTCCCACTATCACAGATCAGTTTCACTGAGCAACATGTGTCCCACTATCACAGATCAGTTTCCCTGAGCAACATGTGTCCCACTATCACAGATCAGTTTCCCTGAGCAACATAAGTCCCACTATCACAGATCAATTTCACTGAACAACATGTGTCCCACTATCACAGATCAGTTTCACTGAGCAACATGTGTCCCACTATCACAGATCAGTTTCCCTGAGCAACATGTGTCCCACTATCACAGATCAGTTTCACTGAGCAACATGTGTCCCACTATCACAGATCAGTTTCACGGAGGAACATGTGTCCCACTATCACAGATCAGTTTCACTGAGCAACATGTGTCCCACTATCACAGTGTGTTTCACTGAACAACATGTGTCCCACTATCACAGATCAGTTTCACTGAGCAACATGTGTCCCACTATCACAGATCAGTTTCACAGAGGAACATGTGTCCCACTATCACAGATCAGTTCCCCTGAGCAACATGTGTCCCACTATCACAGATCAGTTTCCCTGAGCAACATGTGTCCCACTATCACAGATCTGTTTCACTGAACAACATGTGTCCCACTATCACAGTGTGTTTCACTGAGCAACATGTGTCCCACTATCACAGATCAGTTTCACGGAGGAACATGTGTCCCACTATCACAGATCAGTTTCCCTGAGCAACATGTGTCCCACTATCACAGATCAGTTTCACTGAGCAACATGTGTCCCACTATCACAGATCAGTTTCACTGAGCAACATGTGTCCCACTATCACAGATCAGTTTTACTGAGCAACATGTGTCCCACTATCACAGATCAGTTTCACTGAGCAACATGTGTCCCACTATCACAGATCAGTTTCACGGAGGAACATGTGTCCCACTATCACAGATCAGTTTCCCTGAGCAACATGTGTCCCACTATCACAGATCAGTTTCACTGAGCAACATGTGTCCCACTATCACAGATCTGTTTCACTGAACAACATGTGTCCCACTATCACAGATCAGTTTCCCTGAGCAACATGTGTCCCACTATCACAGATCAGTTTCACTGAGCAACATGTGTCCCACTATCACAGATCAGTTTTACTGAGCAACATGTGTCCCACTATCACAGATCAGTTTCACTGAGAAACATGTGTCCCACTATCACAGATCAGTTTCCCTGAGCAACATGTGTCCCACTATCACAGATCAGTTTCACTGAGCAACATGTGTCCCACTATCACAGATCTGTTTCACTGAACAACATGTGTCCCACTATCACAGATCAGTTTCACTGAGCAACATGTGTCCCACTATCACAGATCAGTTTCACTGAGCAACATGTGTCCCACTATCACAGATCAGTTTCCCTGAGCAACATGTGTCCCACTATCACAGATCAGTTTCCCTGAGCAACATAAGTCCCACTATCACAGATCAATTTCACTGAACAACATGTGTCCCACTATCACAGATCAGTTTCACTGAGCAACATGTGTCCCACTATCACAGATCAGTTTCCCTGAGCAACATGTGTCCCACTATCACAGATCTGTTTCACTGAACAACATGTGTCCCACTATCACAGATCCGTTTCCCTGAGCAACATGTGTCCCACTATCACAGATCAGTTTTACTGAGCAACATGTGTCCCACTATCACAGATCAGTTTCACGGAGGAACATGTGTCCCACTATCACAGATCAGTTTCCCTGAGCAACATAAGTCCCACTATCACAGATCAGTTTTACTGAGCAACATGTGTCCCACTATCACAGATCAGTTTCACAGAGGAACATGTGTCCCACTATCACAGATCAGTTCCCCTGAGCAACATGTGTCCCACTATCACAGATCAGTTTCCCTGAGCAACATGTGTCCCACTATCACAGATCAGTTTCACTGAGGAACATGTGTCCCATTATCACAGTGTGTTTCCCTGAACAACATGTGTCCCACTATCACAGATCAGTTTCACTGAGGAACATGTGTACCACTATCACAGATCAGTTTCACGGAGGAACATGTGTCCCACTATCACAGTGTGTTTCACTGAGCAACATGTGTCCCACTATCACAGATCAGTTTCACTGAGCAACATGTGTCCCACTATCACAGATCAGTTTCACTGAGCAACATGTGTCCCACTATCACAGATCAGTTTCACTGAGGAACATGTGTCCAACTATCACAGATCAGTTTCCCTGAGCAACATGTGTCCCACTATCACAGATCTGTTTCACTGAACAACATGTGTCCCACTATCACAGATCAGTTTCACAGAGGAACATGTGTCCCACTATCACAGATCAGTTTCACTGAGCAACATGTGTCCCACTATCACAGATCAGTTTCCCTGAGCAACATGTGTCCCACTATCACAGATCAGTTTCACTGAGCAACATGTGTCCCACTATCACAGATCAGTTTCACGGAGGAACATGTGTCCCACTATCACAGATCAGTTTCCCTGAGCAACATGTGTCCCACTATCACAGATCAATTTCACTGAACAACATGTGTCCCACTATCACAGATCAGTTTCACTGGGCAACATGTGTCCCACTATCACAGATCAGTTTCCCTGAGCAACATGTGTCCCACTATCACAGATCAGTTTCACGGAGGAACATGTGTCCCACTATCACAGATCAGTTTCCCTGAGCAACATGTGTCCCACTATCACAGATCAGTTTCACTGAGCAACATGTGTCCCACTATCACAGATCAGTTTCACGGAGGAACATGTGTCCCACTATCACAGATCAGTTTCACTGAGCAACATGTGTCCCACTATCACAGTGTGTTTCACTGAACAACATGTGTCCCACTATCACAGATCAGTTTCACTGAGCAACATGTGTCCCACTATCACAGATCAGTTTCACAGAGGAACATGTGTCCCACTATCACAGATCAGTTCCCCTGAGCAACATGTGTCCCACTATCACAGATCAGTTTCCCTGAGCAACATGTGTCCCACTATCACAGATCAGTTTCACGGAGGAACATGTGTCCCATTATCACAGATCAGTTTCACTGAGCAACATGTGTCCCACTATCACAGATCAGTTTTACTGAGCAACATGTGTCCCACTATCACAGATCAGTTTCACTGAGCAACATGTGTCCCACTATCACAGATCTGTTTCACTGAACAACATGTGTCCCACTATCACAGATCAGTTTCCCTGAGCAACATGTGTCCCACTATCACAGATCAGTTTCACTGAGCAACATGTGTCCCACTATCACAGATCAGTTTTACTGAGCAACATGTGTCCCACTATCACAGATCAGTTTCACTGAGAAACATGTGTCCCACTATCACAGATCAGTTTCCCTGAGCAACATGTGTCCCACTATCACAGATCAGTTTCACTGAGCAACATGTGTCCCACTATCACAGATCTGTTTCACTGAACAACATGTGTCCCACTATCACAGATCAGTTTCACTGAGCAACATGTGTCCCACTATCACAGATCAGTTTCACTGAGCAACATGTGTCCCACTATCACAGATCAGTTTCCCTGAGCAACATGTGTCCCACTATCACAGATCAGTTTCCCTGAGCAACATAAGTCCCACTATCACAGATCAATTTCACTGAACAACATGTGTCCCACTATCACAGATCAGTTTCACTGAGCAACATGTGTCCCACTATCACAGATCAGTTTCCCTGAGCAACATGTGTCCCACTATCACAGATCAGTTTCACTGAGCAACATGTGTCCCACTATCACAGATCAGTTTCACGGAGGAACATGTGTCCCACTATCACAGATCAGTTTCACTGAGCAACATGTGTCCCACTATCACAGTGTGTTTCACTGAACAACATGTGTCCCACTATCACAGATCAGTTTCACTGAGCAACATGTGTCCCACTATCACAGATCAGTTTCACAGAGGAACATGTGTCCCACTATCACAGATCAGTTCCCCTGAGCAACATGTGTCCCACTATCACAGATCAGTTTCCCTGAGCAACATGTGTCCCACTATCACAGATCTGTTTCACTGAACAACATGTGTCCCACTATCACAGTGTGTTTCACTGAGCAACATGTGTCCCACTATCACAGATCAGTTTCACGGAGGAACATGTGTCCCACTATCACAGATCAGTTTCCCTGAGCAACATGTGTCCCACTATCACAGATCAGTTTCACTGAGCAACATGTGTCCCACTATCACAGATCAGTTTCACTGAGCAACATGTGTCCCACTATCACAGATCAGTTTTACTGAGCAACATGTGTCCCACTATCACAGATCAGTTTCACTGAGCAACATGTGTCCCACTATCACAGATCAGTTTCACGGAGGAACATGTGTCCCACTATCACAGATCAGTTTCCCTGAGCAACATGTGTCCCACTATCACAGATCAGTTTCACTGAGCAACATGTGTCCCACTATCACAGATCTGTTTCACTGAACAACATGTGTCCCACTATCACAGATCAGTTTCCCTGAGCAACATGTGTCCCACTATCACAGATCAGTTTCACTGAGCAACATGTGTCCCACTATCACAGATCAGTTTTACTGAGCAACATGTGTCCCACTATCACAGATCAGTTTCACTGAGAAACATGTGTCCCACTATCACAGATCAGTTTCCCTGAGCAACATGTGTCCCACTATCACAGATCAGTTTCACTGAGCAACATGTGTCCCACTATCACAGATCTGTTTCACTGAACAACATGTGTCCCACTATCACAGATCAGTTTCACTGAGCAACATGTGTCCCACTATCACAGATCAGTTTCACTGAGCAACATGTGTCCCACTATCACAGATCAGTTTCCCTGAGCAACATGTGTCCCACTATCACAGATCAGTTTCCCTGAGCAACATAAGTCCCACTATCACAGATCAATTTCACTGAACAACATGTGTCCCACTATCACAGATCAGTTTCACTGAGCAACATGTGTCCCACTATCACAGATCAGTTTCCCTGAGCAACATGTGTCCCACTATCACAGATCTGTTTCACTGAACAACATGTGTCCCACTATCACAGATCCGTTTCCCTGAGCAACATGTGTCCCACTATCACAGATCAGTTTTACTGAGCAACATGTGTCCCACTATCACAGATCAGTTTCACGGAGGAACATGTGTCCCACTATCACAGATCAGTTTCCCTGAGCAACATAAGTCCCACTATCACAGATCAGTTTTACTGAGCAACATGTGTCCCACTATCACAGATCAGTTTCACAGAGGAACATGTGTCCCACTATCACAGATCAGTTCCCCTGAGCAACATGTGTCCCACTATCACAGATCAGTTTCCCTGAGCAACATGTGTCCCACTATCACAGATCAGTTTCACTGAGGAACATGTGTCCCATTATCACAGTGTGTTTCCCTGAACAACATGTGTCCCACTATCACAGATCAGTTTCACTGAGGAACATGTGTACCACTATCACAGATCAGTTTCACGGAGGAACATGTGTCCCACTATCACAGTGTGTTTCACTGAGCAACATGTGTCCCACTATCACAGATCAGTTTCACTGAGCAACATGTGTCCCACTATCACAGATCAGTTTCACTGAGCAACATGTGTCCCACTATCACAGATCAGTTTCACTGAGGAACATGTGTCCAACTATCACAGATCAGTTTCCCTGAGCAACATGTGTCCCACTATCACAGATCTGTTTCACTGAACAACATGTGTCCCACTATCACAGATCAGTTTCACAGAGGAACATGTGTCCCACTATCACAGATCAGTTTCACTGAGCAACATGTGTCCCACTATCACAGATCAGTTTCCCTGAGCAACATGTGTCCCACTATCACAGATCAGTTTCACTGAGCAACATGTGTCCCACTATCACAGATCAGTTTCACGGAGGAACATGTGTCCCACTATCACAGATCAGTTTCCCTGAGCAACATGTGTCCCACTATCACAGATCAGTTTCACTGAGCAACATGTGTCCCACTATCACAGATCTGTTTCACTGAACAACATGTGTCCCACTATCACAGATCAGTTTCCCTGAGCAACATGTGTCCCACTATCACAGATCAGTTTCACTGAGCAACATGTGTCCCACTATCACAGATCAGTTTACTGAGCAACATGTGTCCCACTATCACAGATCAGTTTCACAGAGGAACATGTGTCCCACTATCACAGATCAGTTTCCCTGAGCAACATGTGTCCCACTATCACAGATCAGTTTCACTGAGAAACATGTGTCCCACTATCACAGATCAGTTTCCCTGAGCAACATGTGTCCCACTATCACAGATCAGTTTCCCTGAGCAACATGTGTCCCACTATCACAGATCAGTTTCCCTGAGCAACATGTGTCCCACTATCACAGTGTGTTTCACTGAGCAACATGTGTCCCACTATCACAGATCAGTTTCACTGAGAAACATGTGTCCCACTATCACAGATCAGTTTCCCTGAGCAACATGTGTCCCACTATCACAGTGTGTTTCACTGAGCAACATGTGTCCCACTATCACAGATCAGTTTCACTGAGAAACATGTGTCCCACTATCACAGATCAGTTTCCCTGAGCAACATGTGTCCCACTATCACAGATCAGTTTCACTGAGCAACATGTGTCCCACTATCACAGATCTGTTTCACTGAACAACATGTGTCCCACTATCACAGATCAGTTTCACTGAGCAACATGTGTCCCACTATCACAGATCAGTTTCACTGAGCAACATGTGTCCCACTATCACAGATCAGTTTCCCTGAGCAACATGTGTCCCACTATCACAGATCAGTTTCCCTGAGCAACATAAGTCCCACTATCACAGATCAATTTCACTGAACAACATGTGTCCCACTATCACAGATCAGTTTCACTGAGCAACATGTGTCCCACTATCACAGATCAGTTTCACTGAGCAACATGTGTCCAACTATCACAGATCAGTTTCACTGAGCAACATGTGTCCCACTATCACAGATCAGTTTCACGGAGGAACATGTGTCCCACTATCACAGATCAGTTTCCCTGAGCAACATGTGTCCCACTATCACAGATCAGTTTCACTGAGCAACATGTGTCCCACTATCACAGATCAGTTTCACTGAGCAACATGTGTCCCACTATCACAGATCAGTTTCACGGAGGAACATGTGTCCCACTATCACAGATCAGTTTCCCTGAGCAACATGTGTCCCACTATCACAGATCAGTTTCACTGAGCAACATGTGTCCCACTATCACAGATCAGTTTCACTGAGCAACATGTGTCCCACTATCACAGATCTGTTTCACTGAACAACATGTGTCCCACTATCACAGATCAGTTTCACTGAGCAACATGTGTCCCACTATCACAGATCAGTTTCCCTGAGCAACATGTGTCCCACTATCACAGATCTGTTTCACTGAACAACATGTGTCCCACTATCACAGATCAATTTCACTGAGCAACATGTGTCCCACTATCACAGATCAGTTTTACTGAGCAACATGTGTCCCACTATCACAGATCAGTTTCACAGAGGAACATGTGTCCCACTATCACAGATCAGTTCCCCTGAGCAACATGTGTTCCACTATCACAGATCAGTTTCCCTGAGCAACATGTGTCCCACTATCACAGATCAGTTTCACTGAGGAACATGTGTCCCATTATCACAGTGTGTTTCCCTGAACAACATGTGTCCCACTATCACAGATCAGTTTCACTGAGCAACATGTGTCCCACTATCACAATGTGTTTTCCAACCCCAGTCTAGATAACAGCAGGCTGAGTGGCAGTATTTCTCCTCTCCAGTTAAAGCATTAGCTATTAGATAATCTGCTAGCCTGGTCTGACTGACCACACAGTCCAACAGTGACTCTCTGTATCACCTTGTCATCTTCCTGCTGTCAACACACAGCTTGTGTAAAAGGGCAAAGTTGATCCCCCCCCCCTCCCTGCTATCTTCTAAAACCAAAAGTGCACTGACTCACTCACTCCTGGTCACATGCAACCCCTGTCTGCCTATAGACAAAAGCACTGAACCAAAACCATGCTTGGATATGTGAATTATGTAGTAATCAAACAAATTATACTTTTCAGAATCTTACTGGTTTTGTGATTTTTATTAGGATATATTTGTCGGTCGTGTTCGACTTTGAAGCAACCGAAATGCTGGACACTAATATATGGTTGATACAGGGCTATAATGTGTCTGAAATTGTATTATAATTAGTATTATAAGGTGTGTTATAAGGAGTAGTATAATTAGTATTATAAGGAGTGTTATGAGGAGTGTTATAAGGAGTAGTATAATTAGTATTATGAGGAGTGTTATGAGGAGTATTATAAGGAGTGTTATGAGGAGTAATATAATTCGTTTTATAAGGAGTGTTATAAGGAGTGTTATAAGGAGTATTATAATTAGTGTTATAAGGAGTGTTATGAGGAGTATTATAATTAGTGTTATAAGGAGTGTTATAAGGAGTGTTATAAGGAGTGTTATAAGGAGTGTTATAAGGAGTAGTATAAGGAGTGTTATAAGGAGTATTATAATTAGTGTTATAAGGAGTGTTATAAGGAGTGTTATAAGGAGTAGTATAATTAGTATTATGAGGATTATTTGTCATAGAAAAGCACAAAACACTGTTGCATCTTCTGGGTCTGAGTTTATCCTGATGTGTGTGTGTGTGTGTGTGTGTGTGTGTGTGTGTGTGTGTGTGTGTGTGTGTGTGTGTGTGTGTGTGTGTGTGTGTGTGTGTGTGTGTGTGTGTGTGTGTGTGTGTGTGTGTGTGTGTGTGTGTGTGTGTGTGTGTGTGTGTGTGTGTGTGTGTGCGTGCGCGTGTGTGTGTGTGTGCGTGTGTGTGTGTGTGTGTGTGTGTGCGTGTGTGTGTGTGTATAAACCCTGACGGTAGATAAGGGGAACAGGATTTTATTCCCCCAAATCCCTCTGAGACTATTTCCTTATCAGTACAGTGACATCACTAAAAGTCAATGAGAGGGAGCTGTGATTGGTTGTTTCACAGAGCTAATAAATAAGTCTGGTTACGAACCTTTGGACTGCTGGCTGTGTGGACACTGTGATTCCTAGATAGGCTGCCGGGCTCCAACCAGCATCCTGTTGATTAGAGAAAGAGGAGACACTGTGTGTGTGTGTGTGTGTGTGTGTGTGTGTGTGTGTCCATCCTTTGTGCAGTCTTTGATATGGTTGAATGCAGTGAAATGATGTCAGTTAGACTCTCAATGCAAATGTAAAAACTGAGTATGAAGTGTCTGCCTGTCTGTTGTTAGCAGGAAGTGTCTGCCTGTCTGTTGTTAGCAGGAAGTGTTTGCCTGTCTGTTGTTAGCAGGAAGTGTCTGCCTGTCTGTTGTTAGCAGGAAGTGTCTGCCTGTCTGTTGTTAGCAGGAAGTGTCTGCCTGTCTGTTGTTAGCAGGAAGTGTCTGCCTATCTGTTGTTAGCAGGAAGTGTCTGCCTATCTGTTGTTAGCAGGAAGTGTCTGTCTGTCTGTTGTTAGCAGGAAGTGGCTGCCTGTCTGTTGTTAGCAGGAAGTGTCTGCCTGTCTGTTGTTAGCAGGAAGTGTCTGCCTGTCTGTTGTTAGCAGGAAGTGTTTGCCTGTCTGTTGTTAGCAGGAAGTGTCTGCCTATCTGTTGTTAGCAGGAAGTGTCTGCCTGTCTGTTGTTAGCAGGAAGTGTCTGCCTATCTGTTGTTAGCAGGAAGTGTTTGCCTGTCTGTTGTTAGCAGGAAGTGTCTGCCTGTCTGTTGTTAGCAGGAAGTGTCTGCCTGTCTGTTGTTAGCAGGAAGTGTTTGCCTGTCTGTTGTTAGCAGGAAGTGTCTGCCTGTCTGTTGTTAGCAGGAAGTGTCTGCCTGTCTGTTGTTAGCAGGAAGTGTCTGCCTGTCTGTTGTTAGCAGGAAGTGTTTGCCTGTCTGTTGTTAGCAGGAAGTGTCTGCCTATCTGTTGTTAGCAGGAAGTGTCTGCCTGTCTGTTGTTAGCAGGAAGTGTCTGCCTATCTGTTGTTAGCAGGAAGTGTTTGCCTGTCTGTTGTTAGCAGGAAGTGTCTGCCTGTCTGTTGTTAGCAGGAAGTGTCTGCCTATCTGTTGTTAGCAGGAAGTGTTTGCCTGTCTGTTGTTAGCAGGAAGTGTCTGCCTGTCTGTTTTTAGCAGGAAGTGTCTGCCTATCTGTTGTTAGCAGGAAGTGTCTGCCTGTCTGTTGTTAGCAGGAAGTGTCTGCCTGTCTGTTGTTAGCAGGAAGTGTCTGCCTGTCTGTTGTTAGCAGGAAGTGTCTGCCTGTCTGTTGTTAGCAGGAAGTGTCTGCCTATCTGTTGTTAGCAGGAAGTGTTTGCCTGTCTGTTGTTAGCAGGAAGTGTTTGCCTGTCTGTTGTTTGCAGGAAGTGTCTGCCTGTCTGTTGTTAGCAGGAAGTGCCTGCCTGTCTGTTGTTAGCAGGAAGTGTCTGTCTGTCTGTTGTTAGCAGGAAGTGTCTGTCTGTCTGTTGTTAGCAGGAAGTGTTTGCCTGTCTGTTGTTAGCAGGAAGTGTCTGCCGGTCTGTTGTTAGCAGGAAGTGTCTGCTTGTCTGTTAGCAGGAAGTGTCTGCCTGTCTGTTGTTAGCAGGAAGTGTCTGCCTGTCTGTTGTTAGCAGGAAGTGTCTGCCTGTCTGTTGTTAGCAGGAAGTGTCTGCCTATCTGTTGTTAGCAGGAAGTGTCTGTCTGTCTGTTGTTAGCAGGAAGTGGCTGCCTGTCTGTTGTTAGCAGGAAGTGTCTGCCTGTCTGTTGTTAGCAGGAAGTGTCTGCCTGTCTGTTGTTAGCAGGAAGTGTTTGCCTGTCTGTTGTTAGCAGGAAGTGTCTGCCTGTCTGTTGTTAGCAGGAAGTGTCTGCCTATCTGTTGTTAGCAGGAAGTGTCTGCCTGTCTGTTGTTAGCAGGAAGTGTCTGCCTGTCTGTTGTTAGCAGGAAGTGTCTGCCTGTCTGTTGTTAGCAGGAAGTGTCTGCCTGTCTGTTAGCAGGAAGTGTCGGCCTGTCTGTTGTTAGCAGGAAGTGTCTGCCTGTCTGTTGTTAGCAGGAAGTGTCTGTCTGTCTGTTGTTAGCAGGAAGTGTCTGCCTGTCTGTTGTTAGCAGGAAGTGTCTGCCTGTCTGTTGTTAGCAGGAAGTGTCTGCCTGTCTGTTGTTAGCAGGAAGTGTCTGCCTGTTCCATAAGGTGTTTATTGATCTGTTTTTTAAATCAAATTTTACTGATTGCGTCAGTTACTTGATGTGGAATAGAGTTCCATGTAGTCATGGCTCTATGTAGTACTGTGTGCCTCCCATAGTTTGTTCTGGACTTGGGGACTGTGAAGAGACCTCTTGTGGCATGTCTTGTGGGGTAGTCATGGGTGTCTGAGCTGTGTGCCAGTAGTTTAGACAGACAGCTCAATGCATTCAACTTGTCAATACCTCTCATAAATAAAAATAGTGACTTTCAGCCAGGAGAGATTGACATGCATATTATTAATTTTAGCTCTCTATGTACATCCAAGGGCAAGCTGTGCTGCCCTGTTCTGAGCCAATTGCAATTTTCCTAAGTCCTTTTTGTGGCACCTGACCACACGACTGAACAGTAGTCCAGGTGTGACTAAACTAGGGCCTGTAGGACCTGCCTTGTTGATAGTGTTGTTAAGAAGGCAGAGCATCGCTTTATTATAGACAGACTTCTCCCCATCTTAGCTACTACTGTATAAATATATTTTGACCATGACAGTTTACAGTCTAGGGTTACTCCAAGCAGTTTAGTCATCTCAACTTGCTCAATTTCCACATTATTTATTACAAGATTTAGTTGAGGTTTAGGGTTTAGTGAATGTTTTGTTCCAAATACAATGCTTTTAGTTTTAGAAATATCTCGGGCTAACTTATTCCTTGCCATCAACTCTGAAACTAAGTGCAGCTCTTTGTTGAGTGTTGCAGTCATTTCAGTCGCTGTAGTAGCTGACGTGTATAGTGTTGAGTCATCCGCATACACAGAAACTCTGGCTTTAGTCAAAGTCAGTGGCATGTCGTTAGTAAAAAATTTAAAAAGCAAGGGGCCTAAACAGCTACCATGGGGAATTCCTGATTCTATCTGGATTATGTTGGAGAGGCTTCCATTAAAGAACACCCTCTGTGTTCTGTTAGACAGGTAACTCTTTATCCACATTATAGCAGGGGGTGTAAAGCCATAACACATACGTTTCTCCAGCAGCAGACTATGATCGATAATGTCAAAAGCGGCACTGAAGTCTAACAAGACAGCCCCCACAATCATTTGATCATCACTTTCTCCTCAGCCAATCATCAGTCATTTTTATAAGTGCTATGATTGTTGAGTATTCTTTCAACCAAATGTATTTCTGGTATTTACAGTACAGTAAACAGCCTTTATACAGTATACAGAAGTTTATTTTTTATAGATAGGCTATGTATTGTATTCTTAAAGCTTTCCTGATGCTTGTATAAACGCTGGTAAACGTGACCCTGCTGTGTTGTGTAACTACGCCTGGTCGGTTTGTGTCTCTCTGTGTGTCTGTGAACAAGAGCAGACATAATTACTGCTTACGTTTCGTGGTAGAATATTGATCCATCTCCAGGACACCCTCCATCCTCTATGTCACTACTCTAGCTATACTCTCCTTATGAACTTATTGATTGTGTCCTCTAATGGCACCCTATTCCCTATTTTAGTACACTTATTTTGACCAGGGCCAATAGGGCTTAGGGGCTTTGGTCAAAATTAGTGCACCGTATAGACCTAGGTAAAAAGATGCCACTTGGGAAATGACCCATACAGCTGATCTCAGACCTATTAGCTGATTTTACATTGCTGGATCTTAATTGGAATGTAGTGTGAAGTAAACTCTGACACACTGTACCGATAAAAACAATAGTTTTATTATTCTCTTCATCTTACTGAATATGGTTTTAAGGGTCAATGTTGGATTATGTTAATTTTGGGGAGTAATTCTGAAAATACAGTGTCCTGTTGATGATCTGAGAACAATAGAGGGATTCTCTCTCTTTTTTTGTGGCTCGGTAGTAAGATAGCCCTTATGATAGGATAGCATATAATCACTTTGCTGACCAGGGCAATGTTAATGCTGGGGGAAAATTCAACCATTTAATGTGGTGAGCCCAACAAACAGTCCTTTCTGTTCTCGTTTGTACATAAACACTCTTAACATATAATAATATGTACTGTCAGGCTCTAAAACACGTGGTTTACACTACAGTATGTAATGTCAGGCTCTAAAACACTTGGTTTACACTACAGTATGTAATATCAGGCTCTAAAACATGTGGTTTACACTACAGTATGTAATGTCAGGCTCTAAAACATGTGGTTTACACTACAGTATGTAATGTCAGGCTCTAAAACATGTGGTTTACACTACAGTATGTAATGTCAGGCTCTAAAACACTTGGTTTACACTACAGTATGTAATGTCAGGCTCTAAAACATGTGGTTTACACTACAGTATGTAATGTCAGGCTCTAAAACATGTGGTTTACACTACAGTATGTAATGTCAGGCTCTAAAACATGTGGTTTACACTACAGTATGTAATGTCAGGCTGTAAAACACGTGGTTTACACTACAGTATGTAATGTCAGGCTCTAAGACATGTGGTTTACACTACAGTATGTAATGTCAGGCTCTAAAACATGTGGTTTACACTACAGTATGTAATATCAGGCTCTAAAACATGTGGTTTACACTACAGTATGTAATGTCAGGCTGTAAAACATGTGGTTTACACTACAGTATGTAATGTCAGGCTCTAAAACATGTGGTTTACACTACAGTATGTAATGTCAGGCTCTAAAACACTTGGTTTACACTACAGTATGTAATGTCAGGCTCTAAAACATGTGGTTTACACTACAGTATGTAATGTCAGGCTCTAAAACATGTAGTTTACACTACAGTATGTAATATCAGGCTCTAAAACATGTGGTTTACACTTTTACACTACAGTATGTAATATCAGGCTCTAAAACACTTGGTTTACACTACAGTATGTAATGTCAGGCTCTAAAACACTTGGTTTACACTACAGTATGTAATATCAGGCTCTAAAACACTTGGTTTACACTACAGTATGTAATGTCAGGCTCTAAAACACTTGGTTTACACTACAGTATGTAATGTCAGGCTCTAAAACACTTGGTTTACACTACAGTATGTAATGTCAGGCTCTAAAACACTTGGTTTACACTACAGTATGTAAAGGTAGGCACTAAGACACGTGGTTTACACTACAGTATGTAATATCAGGCTCTAAAACACTTGGTTTACACTACAGTATGTAAAGGTAGGCACTAAGACACGTGGTTTACACTACAGTATGTAAAGGTAGGCACTAAAACACGTGGTTTACACTACAGTATGTAAAGGTAGGCACTAAGACACGTGGTTTACACTACAGTATGTAAAGGTAGGCACTAAGACACGTGGTTTACACTACAGTATGTAAAGGTAGGCACTAAGACACGTGGTTTACACTACAGTATGTAATGTCAGGCTCTAAAACACTTGGTTTACACTACAGTATGTAAAGGTAGGCACTAAGACACTTGGTTTACACTACAGTATGTAAAGGTAGGCACTAAAACACGTGGTTTACACTACAGTATGTAAAGGTAGGCACTAAGACACTTGGTTTACACTACAGTATGTAATGTCAGGCTCTAAAACACTTGGTTTACACTACAGTATGTAATGTCAGGCTCTAAAACACTTGGTTTACACTACAGTATGTAATGTCAGGCTCTAAAACACTTGGTTTACACTACAGTATGTAAAGGTAGGCACTAAGACACGTGGTTTACACTACAGTATGTAATATCAGGCTCTAAAACACTTGGTTTACACTACAGTATGTAAAGGTAGGCACTAAGACACGTGGTTTACACTACAGTATGTAAAGGTAGGCACTAAAACACGTGGTTTACACTACAGTATGTAAAGGTAGGCACTAAGACACGTGGTTTACACTACAGTATGTAAAGGTAGGCACTAAGACACGTGGTTTACACTACAGTATGTAAAGGTAGGCACTAAAACACGTGGTTTACACTACAGTATGTAAAGGTAGGCACTAAGACACGTGGTTTACACTACAGTAAAGTATGTAATGTCAGGCTCTAAAACATGTCTGGACCAGACCAAAAACCAATGTCCGTGGACATGGAAATCAAGGATGGTTCGGACAAGACCAAAAACCAATGTCCGTGGGGCATGGAAATCAAGGATAGTTCGGACAAGACCAAAAACCAATGTCCATGGGACATGGAAATCAAGGATGGTTCAGATAAGACCAAAAACCAATGTCCGTGGACATGGAAATCAAGGATGGTTCGGACAAGACCAAAAACCAATGTCCGTGGGGCATGGAAATCAAGGATGGTTCGGACAAGACCAAAAACCAATGTCCATGGGACATGGAAATCAAGGATGGTTCAGATAAGACCAAAAACCAATGTCCGTGGGGCATGGAAATCAAGGATGGTTCGGACAAGACCAAAAACCAATGTCCGTGGACATGGAAATCAAGGATGGTTCGGACAAGACCAAAAACCAATGTCCATGGACATGGAAATCAAGGATGGTTCGGACAAGACCAAAAACCAATGTCCGTGGGGCATGGAAATCAAGGATGGTTCGGACAAGACCAAAAACCAATGTCCGTGGGGCATGGAAATCAAGGATGGTTCGGACAAGACCAAAAACCAATGTCCGTGGACATGGAAATCAAGGATGGTTCGGACAAGACCAAAAACCAATGTCCGTGGACATGGAAATCAAGGATGGTTCGGACAAGACCAAAAACCAATGTCCGTGGGGCTTGGAAATCAAGGATGGTTCGGACAAGACCAAAAACCAATGTCCGTGGACATGGAAATCAAGGATGGTTCGGACAAGACCAAAAACCAATGTCCGTGGACATGGAAATCAAGGATGGTTCGGACAAGACCAAAAACCAATGTCCGTGGGGCATGGAAATCAAGGATGGTTCGGACAAGACCAAAAACCAATGTCCATGGGACATGGAAATCAAGGATGGTTCAGACAAGACCAAAAACCAATGTCCGTGGGGCATGGAAATCAAGGATGGTTCGGACAAGACCAAAAACCAATGTCCATGGGACATGGAAATCAAGGATGGTTCAGACAAGACCAAAAACCAATGTCCGTGGGGCATGGAAATCAAGGATGGTTCGGACAAGACCAAAAACCAATGTCCGTGGACATGGAAATCAAGGATGGTTCGGACAAGACCAAAAACCAATGTCCGTGGACATGGAAATCAAGGATGGTTCGGACAAGACCAAAAACCAATGTCCGTGGACATGGAAATCAAGGATGGTTCGGACAAGACCAAAAACCAATGTCCGTGGGACATGGAAATCAAGGATGGTTCGGACAAGACCAAAAACCAATGTCCGTGGACATGGAAATCAAGGATGGTTCGGACAAGACCAAAAACCAATGTCCGTGGACATGGAAATCAAGGATGGTTCAGACAAGACCAAAAAAAGACGTCCAAAAGGTGTAGGCGTTGGTCCGTGCTTACTGAGGTGTAGCCTACAGTGTTGCCTAACATTTAATTGTAGAAATGCCCGTCTACGTGGTAGGCCTAGTGTTTGTTAAACAGGCCGTTGTATTGACTTTATTAGTCCCGATTCCTGTGACTAATCATTTTGTCTATTTAAGCTCTGAATAGCAGCTAACCGAACTTTATCAGCAGGTATCGTGAGCCTATTTGCAATGTGTTTACACAGCGGGAAAGGTAGAAGTTGTGGTGGCATATTTCCAAATGAGGAGAGTTCCAAACTACACACCAGTCAGAATTATACTTTAAACTACATCTTTAATAATAACATTAGCATTTGCAATTAAAAGATTAATAAAAAAATTAGCAATAGCATTTGACTTTCAACAATTCACTATTTCTAATGAACCGTTGAGAAGTGACTACAGAAAAATACAAAAGCTCTTTTATAGCCATGATACACCCCTCTCCACTTACACTGACGAACCACAGATCTTAGGAACTGTTCACAAAGAAATACTTTTTCTTGAGAAAGGAGTATCCCTTAGCCAGATAACATTCGCTATAAATTATCGTTCAGTTTGGTCCCTCAGACGAGGTTCTAATCTCGTTCCTGGTACTTCATAGTACAAAAATACCAACTCATCCAATGGCATATATCAATTATCAACTCTAGATACTCCCATCTCAAGTAAACCCCCTCTTGACCCCACTCCTGGACAAGCTCACTGAGGGGAGTGAGCCTCTAGGTCATACACTATCCCAGGATAAGTGTAAGATCAGAGAGGACATACAATGTTTCCAGACACTGCCATACACCTCCCCCCAATGGGAAAAGGAGGGAGTGACTGGCGCACAGACATTGTGTAGACAAGTAATTGGTTCCCCATTAATCACGCCATCCCTTCACATGGTTTTAAGAATAGGTAAAGACACATTCACATATGAAGACAATGTTCCATTCTGTTCTCTTCCCTTTCTGATATGCTGCATAGCACCAGATACATGTAAAAGACAAGCCTGACCTCTCCCCTCTCTGGGCCCCAAGTGACTGAGCCCCAGCTGAGGGAAGAAGTGCAACTGCCAACACCAGAGTCCAAAGGGATACATCCTAATAACAAGTATATCACGTAAGCATATTATGCAGATAAAACATCTTAATTATCTATGTTACCCAACTAATTCTGATTCATCCGCCACAAAGTATTTTTTTTTGTTGCTATGATCAGCTTGTCAAAAAAATGTATGGATACAAACTTGAAACCACTGATCATAACAATTTAGCGCACGGGGTGAGTTTCCTGGACAACAGTTGTGAGTAGACTGATTGTCCATTCCATATCGTCCATTTTACTTTGACCTGTCCTGTTTTTAGGATATGTTGTTTGTTAACATAACAGCACATTTTTTTTTGCAGGCTTGACTATATTTGATTGGCCACCATTCAGATTAGGCTATTTGATTGGAGAAACCTGCATGATGTAAAAAAGAAAAGAAAAGTGTCAGTCTCATTACATTGTCATCCATTTTATCTCCAGCCTGAAGGCTACAGAAAAGGCCACATTCTCTTTCTACCATATCCTGTATCTGCTACATGATTTATGTCAGATGATATTATTTTGACGGAATGTTAGTGGAGCGCAGCAGCGATGCGTCCCTCCAACAGCACCCTGGAGAGGCATGCTGGGAATGGACAGGATACGTATTTCGTGTCCCTTTTTCCTTTGACAAAGTGGGCACTGCTTACCACAGGGCGCCATTAGTGCTCACCTAAAAAGCCCATATGGTTGACATAAATGATTATTTTGGGGCAGAATTATGTGAGGTTGTGTGTGTTTTTGGAGGTGTGTCTTGGTCAGTTTAGCTCAAAAAATGTCACCCTCGTCAATCTGCCTAATCCTGACTAATAATGCGTTCCAACTTCAACCGGTGGATCTCCCTTTGCGCTTGGCAGTGTGCCAGTAGAAATGCATCACATCCTGATATACACTGGGTGTACAAAACCTTAGGAACACCTGCTCTGTCCATGACACAGACAGACCAGGTGAATCCAGGTTAAAGCTATGATCCCTTAAGTGATGTCACATGTTAAATCTATGTAGGTGAAAGAGAGAAGACAGGTTAAAAGAAGGATCTTTAAGCCTTGAGACAATTGAGACATGGATTGTGTGTGTGTGCCATTCAGAGGGTGAATGGGAAAGACAATATATTTAAGTGCCGGGTTTGAGGGTGTCAAGAACTGCAACGCTGCTGGGTTTTTCAACCTCAACAGTTTCCCGTGTTTATCAAGAAAGGGGCCACTACCCAAAAAACATCCAGTCAACTTGACCACAACTGTGGGAAGAATTGGAGTCAACATGGGCCAGCATCCCTGTTGAACGCTTTCAACACCTTGTAGAGGTCATTGTAAATATGAATTTGTTCTTAAAGGTTAAATAAAACATAAATTAAATAAAAATAGAATCCAATGCCCGACGAATTGAGGCTGTTCTGAGGGCAAAGGGAGGGGTGGGGAGGGGGGGGATGCAACTCAATATTAGGAAGGTGTTCCTAACCATGAGTAAGAAGGGCCGTTATCCCTCTGATAAAAGAGAGGGGGAACGCTACCTTATCGATCATAGGCTATTGATTGGGGAACGCTACCTTATCGATCATAGGCTATTGATTGGGGAACGCTACCTTATCGATCATAGGCTATTGATTGGGGAACGCTACCTTATCGATCATAGGCTATTGATTGGGGAACGCTACCTTATCGATCATAGGCTATTGATTGGGGAACGCTACCTTATCGATCATAGGCTGTTGATTGGGGAACGCTACCTTATCGATCATAGGCTATTGATTGGGGAACGCTACCTTATCGATCATAGGCTATTGATTGAACCTTATAAAAGAAAAGTTAACGCTTCATTTCCCTCTCCTCTGGAAACGGTAAACCCTTCTCTCTGAATAAATATAATTACGTTTTTGATCCTACTGTAACCTGTCCTATGTGGAAAGACACCTTGATTGAATCACTGGAGCGTGGACTTTCATTGTCAGAGGAGATTTCTCCTTTTACACGTAGATGTCTAGGCAGTTTTGGTGCGTCCTGCGTTAGCAATTGCTCTGGGGGGGTGGGGGGGGGGGGGTGGTGGTGGTGGGTGGGGGGGGGTGGGTTCGGCGACTGTAGCCTAAGCATAATAGAATATTATGAGAGATAATTTCATCATCACACAAAGGGGTTGTGGTTATATCAGGAAGTCTTGTGGATGTTGTTTTGATCAGTAATCTGAAGGAAACCTAGACGATAGTAGCCTATTGTGACATCATCTACGGCCATGAAATGTAAATTGTGATTTGTTTGATGCGATAGTTAGAATAGCAATAACCAATGGGCTACGCTCCCATTTCTAGTATTTAAGATGAATTACAAAGATGAAAGGTTGCATCCACAGTGTGAATAGCCTTTGTAAAAAGGAATTGAAAGCCTTGACACTCGTGAGGCAGTTGCGTTCAAAAAAAAATTGCCCCAAGAAAAAAATGTAAATACATAAAATCATTTATCTTTCGAACTGTCTGTGTTTGATAATATTCCTTAAATTCGCAAGAGGCGGAATATATTTCACCGGAGAAAGCATCCGAGCGAGCGCAACAGCGCCCCCTCTGTCTCAGTATGTGTAGGCCATCTATCTGATGCTGTCTGGTCATAAAGAGTATGACATTGTTGCCAACAGTAGCATTGAAGGCAAGGAAAGCCAGCGAGCATCTGGACTCCCTTGACAAAAAAGTATAGAACATTTGCCAATCAGCGTTGAGCTAAGACTGTCCCTTTCCTGAATTAGCCATGGATGGAGATAGGGTTTTGGACTTGGGTTGTACTTAATTCTTCGTACAGCCCAATGATTATAACGGCAACT
This sequence comes from Salvelinus namaycush, assembly GCF_016432855.1. NCBI lineage: Eukaryota > Metazoa > Chordata > Actinopteri > Salmoniformes > Salmonidae > Salvelinus > Salvelinus namaycush. The sequence continues at coordinate 950,768 of NC_052337.1, read as the reverse complement.
CTGATCCAACCATTAGTTCATACATTGTTATGCCCCTGGCCTGAGAGGATGGAAGTTCAATATGTAACTAGATGTAAAAGGCTAATGTTAACTAGCTAACGCTGCCCATGAATGGAAGTTAGGCTAACGATAAAGTATTTTAGCCAAGTAGCCTAGGACAACAACAAATAAAAGCATGTACTGTATGACAGAGGGATAAGACTGTTTCCTCAACATGAAAGAAAGGAGGATGGCGTTTGTCTATATTTAGGGTGAATCAACATGTTTTTTACTTGCCCGAACTTGCACGCGCACACACACACACACACAGAAATCAGAACCATGGATAGCCACATCATATTTAGCTTACGTTGATTGGACTAAATCGTTTTTGGTGTATTTTAATTGTCACTGTATTAGACTAAGCAGAGGTGAATTGATGATGTTGAAGTTGAAATGGTGCTGGAATAGTGGAGGCAGCTCCTGTATTCTTTGCGACTTGCGGTAACTCTCTGTGGTTCTAAATCAATAGTTGTTTAGTGGTCAGAAAAATGTCGGGAAACAGTAACTTGTTTGACCATGATGTAGGTCATGTTACTGACTGTTACTGTACATGCAATATGCTTTGTGGACTTCACTGGACAGGGGTTGCTATCAGGTTTTGTCATAAAACAAAGGTGTGGTTGAATTTATTCTGCCACTGTTTTCCTATTGTCTCGGCTTTTAGGCCTATATATATCACTGTCGAAAGGCATATGAATTAGTAGGTTAAAGAGCAAACCACGCAATTATCACAACACATACAGAATGCTAAGAGTGTGCAAAGCTGTCGTCAAGGCAAAGGGTGGATACTTTGAAGAATCTCAAATATAAAATATATTTTGATTTATTTAACACTTTTTTTGGTTACTACATGATTCCATATGTGTTATTTCATAGTTTTGATGTTTTCACTATTATTCTACAATGTAGAAAATAGTAAAAATAAAGAAAAACCCTGGAATGAGAAGGTGTTCTGGTACTGTAGACTGTAATATGTCTTGTTTTTTTATTTTTGGGGGGAGGGGGGGGGGGGGGGGGGGTACCCACGCACCGCTACTGTTGTCATGTTATGTGCCGCTTTATACAAATATATATAAACTAAACTGCAAGTCTGCACAAAAAGATATAGATTGAACACAACAATTAAAGACAACAATCACTGTAACAAGCTTAACACTGTAACAAGCTAAACACTGTAACAAGCTTAACACTGCAACAAGCTTAACACTGCCACAAGCTTAACACTGTAACAAGCTTAACACTGCCACAAGCTTAACACTGCAACAAGCTTAACACTGTAACAAGCTTAACACTGCCACAAGCTTAACACTGCCACAAGCTTAACACTGCCACAAGCTTAACACTGCCACAAGCTTAACACTGTAACAAGCTTAACACTGCCACAAGCTTAACACTGCCACAAGCTTAACACTGCCACAAGCTTAACACTGCAACAAGCTTAACACTGCAACAAGCTTAACACTGCAACAAGCTTAACACTGTAACAAGCTTAACACTGCCACAAGCTTAACACTGCAACAAGCTTAACACTGTAACAAGCTTAACACTGCAACAAGCTTAACACTGCAACAAGCTTAACACTGTAACAAGCTTAACACTGCCACAAGCTTAACACTGCAACAAGCTTAACACTGTAACAAGCTTAACACTGCAACAAGCTTAACACTGTAACAAGCTTAACACTGCAACAAGCTTAACACTGCCACAAGCTTAACACTGCAACAAGCTTAACACTGCAACAAGCTTAACACTGCAACAAGCTTAACACTGTAACAAGCTTAACACTGCCACAAGCTTAACACTGCAACAAGCTTAACACTGTAACAAGCTTAACACTGCAACAAGCTTAACACTGCAACAAGCTTAACACTGTAACAAGCTTAACACTGCCACAAGCTTAACACTGTAACAAGCTTAACACTGTAACAAGCTTAACACTGCAACAAGCTTAACACTGCAACAAGCTTAACACTGCAACAAGCTTAACACTGCAACAAGTTTAACACTGTAACAAGCTTAACACTGCAACAAGCTTAACACTGTAACAAGCTTAATTTTTATGCACTATTAAATATGTCAGTTTCTATATCCTAATAATATATATTGTCTGAACATTTTCTGTTATCAATTATTATTATTACCTTTCTTTTACCTAATAACTGGCCTAGGCTACCTACCCTAAATTGTGTTATTGTGAAACGTGAATGCTGTCTGTATCATATCCAGATGGGATGGGGCGTTGCTATTTTATCTGTTTTAATGAAGCCCTTTAGGTAGAAGACCCAGTTAGCAAGAAGACACTCACTATTGCCATTACAAGCATATCAGTGGTGTCAGTCTGAGAGAATATTGTCAGTGAATACTGCCACCTTCTGGTAGAATCTTGTAAGTTCAGTTTTTTTTCTTCACATTTCACAGCAAGAGTGATGGGAGAGCTCAGTGGTGACAGAGAGAGAGAGCCCAGTGGTGAAAGAGAGAGCCCGGTGGTGTCATAAAGAATCAACATACGAATGTGTTTTTCTATGAAACGTGTAATATGCTATCCTTTCTAAGTTAACTGATGTCACGTTGGTGTTTCTTCATCTTTAGTCACGCCTCCTATAGTAACCTAATGTTTACTGGCTGTATATTCAATAGGACTACATACTTTTGCCATCAGTAGTATATATATATATATATTTGCCATCAGCAGTATATACTAATGTCCAGAGCTAGGTATAGGCTAGGATTATATGTTCGAGGTTCAACTCAGAACTAAGATGTGTCGCACGTTAAGAACCTACAGTACAGAAAGAAGTCTGAATCCAATGGTCGCTCAATGGTTAGCCTTTTTTTCAGCACCATGGACAGAGCCCACAGCATTCTGAATGGGCCGTTATTACCCTAAAAACCTGATATAACCTGACACGTTTTCTATTAAAGAAAGACTCAGAAATATTAACATGCACAGATATGAGTGTAGTCTACATGATCATGTCACGGCAGTGAAGAGGCTGGTGGATAGTATATTATAGCAATGCCATGTTGTCAATGTCTTCTTTTTAGACTGTTTACTTGCGTTCATTCTTCAAAAATGTGAGAATTTAACAAGAGAAAGAGTTCGAAAAATGATCCTGTTTCTATTCTATAAGGATCTTGGGCAGTCCATGTCTCCCTGTGTGTTGGCGATAAGGATCTTGGGCAGTCCATGTCTCCCTGAGTGTTGGCGATAAGGATCTTGGGCAGTCCATGTCTCCCTGAGTGTTGGCGATAAGGATCTTGGGCAGTCCATGTCTCCCTGTGTGTTGGCGATAAGGATCTTGGGCAGTCCATGTCTCCCTGTGTGTTGGCGATAAGGATCTTGGGCAGTCCATGTCTCCCTGTGTGTTGGCGATAAGGATCTTGGGCAGTCCATGTCTCCCTGTGTGTTGGCGATAAGGATCTTGGGCAGTCCATGTCTCCCTGTGTGTTGGCGATAAGGATCTTGGGTAGTCCATGTCTCCCTGTGTGTTGGCGATAAGGATCTTGGGCAGTCCATGTCTCCCTGTGTGTTGGCGATAAGGATCTTGGGCAGTCCATGTCTCCCCGTGTGTTGGCGATAAGGATCTTGGGCAGTCCATGTCTCCCCGTGTGTTGGCGATAAGGATCTTGGGCAGTCCATGTCTCCCCGTGTGTTGGCGATAAGGATCTTGGGCAGTCCATGTCTCCCCGTGTGTTGGCGATAAGGATCTTGGGCAGTCCATGTCTCCCCGTGTGTTGGCGATAAGGATCTTGGGCAGTCCATGTCTCCCCGTGTGTTGGCGATAAGGATCTTGGGCAGTCCATGTCTCCCCGTGTGTTGGCGATAAGGATCTTGGGCAGTCCATGTCTCCCTGTGTGTTGGCGATAAGGATCTTGGGCAGTCCATGTCTCCCTGTGTGTTGGCGATAAGGATCTTGGGCAGTCCATGTCTCCCTGTGTGTTGGCGATAAGGATCTTGGGCAGTCCATGTCTCCCTGTGTGTTGGCGATAAGGATCTTGGGCAGTCCATGTCTCCCCGTGTGTTGGCGATAAGGATCTTGGGCAGCCCATGTCTCCCCGTGTGTTGGCGATAAGGATCTTGGGCAGTCCATGTCTCCCCGTGTGTTGGCGATAAGGATCTTGGGCAGTCCATGTCTCCCCGTGTGTTGGCGATAAGGATCTTGGGCAGTCCATGTCTCCCCGTGTGTTGGCGATAAGGATCTTGAGCAGTCCATGTCTCCCTGTGTGTTGGCGATAAGGATCTTGGGCAGTCCATGTCTCCCCGTGTGTTGGCGATAAGGATCTTGGGCAGTCCATGTCTCCCTGTGTGTTGGCGATAAGGATCTTGGGCAGTCCATGTCTCCCCGTGTGTTGGCGATAAGGATCTTGGGCAGTCCATGTCTCCCTGTGTGTTGGCGATAAGGATCGGAGGATAGGAGATGCCTGGATAGACCTTGTGTTTATTTACAACCAACACTCTTGGATACTTTACCCCCTTTGCAAAATAGTTTTGTACTCAATTGAGTTCTTAACCTGGTTCATATTGATCTCTCTGAGTCTCTATTGTGCATACTTAATTCAGAGAGGTAATCAACTCAACCCAGGCCGGCGGTGATGAGTGCCAGCGATACAGTGACAGGGATACAGTGACAGGGATACAGTGACAGCGATACAGTGCCAGGGACACAGTGACAGGGATACAGTGACAGGGATACAGTGACAGGGACACAGTACCAGGGATACAGTGCCAGCGATACAGTGCCAGGGACACAGTGACAGGGATACAGTACCAGGGACACAGTGACAGGGACACAGTGCCAGGGACACAGTGCCAGGGATACAGTGACAGCGATACAGTGCCAGGGACACAGTGACAGGGATACAGTGACAGGGATACAGTGACAGGGACACAGTACCAGGGATACAGTGCCAGCGATACAGTGCCAGGGACACAGTGACAGGGACACAGTGCCAGGGACACAGTGACAGGGACACAGTGACAGGGACACAGTGAAAGAGAAACAGTGCAGGGATACAGTGCAGGTATACAGTGAAAGAGATACAGTGAAGGGATACAGTGACAGGGACACAGTGACAGGGATACAGTGACAGGGATACAGTGAAAGAGATACAGTGCAGGGACACAGTGCCAGGGATACAGTGCAGGGATACAGTAACAGGGACACAGTGACAGCGATACAGTGCAGGGACACAGTGACAGGGATACAGTGACAGGGATACAGTGACAGGGATACAGTGCCAGGGATACAGTGCCAGGGATACAGTGACAGGGATACAGTACCAGGGACACAGTGACAGGGACACAGTGCCAGGGACACAGTGCCAGGGATACAGTACCAGGGATACAGTGACAGGGACACAGTGACAGGGACACAGTGAAAGAGATACAGTGCAGGGATACAGTGCAGGGATAGAGTGAAAGAGATACAGTGCAGGGATACAGTGACAGGGACACAGTGACAGGGATACAGTGACAGGGATACAGTGAAAGAGATACAGTGCAGGGACACAGTGCCAGGGATACAGTGCAGGGATACAGTAACAGGGACACAGTGACAGCGATACAGTGCAGGGACACAGTGACAGGGATACAGTGACAGGGATACAGTGCCAGGGATACAGTGCCAGGGATACAGTGACAGGGATACAGTACCAGGGACACAGTGACAGGGACGCAGTGACAGGGACACAGTGCCAGGGATACAGTACCAGGGATACCGTGACAGGGATACAGTGCCAGGGTTACAGTGACAGGGATACAGTGCCAGGGACACAGTGACAGGGATACAGTGACAGGGATACAGTGCCAGGGACACAGTGACAGGGATACAGTGACAGGGATACAGTGACAGGGACACAGTACCAGGGATACAGTGCCAGCGATACAGTGCCAGGGACACAGTGACAGGGATACAGTACCAGGGATACAGTACCAGGGACACAGTGACAGGGATACAGTGACAGGGATACAGTACCAGGGACACAGTGACAGGGACGCAGTGACAGGGACACAGTGCCAGGGATACAGTACCAGGGATACAGTGCCAGGGACACAGTGACAGGGATACAGTGACAGGGATACAGTGACAGGGACACAGTACCAGGGATACAGTGCCAGCGATACAGTGCCAGGGACACAGTGACAGGGATACAGTACCAGGGATACAGTACCAGGGACACAGTGACAGGGACACAGTGCCAGGGACACAGTGACAGGGAAGTGACAGGGACACAGTGAAAGAGAAACAGTGCAGGGATACAGTGCAGGTATACAGTGAAAGAGATACAGTGCAGGGATACAGTGACAGGGACACAGTGACAGGGATACAGTGACAGGGATACAGTGAAAGAGATACAGTGCAGGGACACAGTGCCAGGGATACAGTGCAGGGATACAGTAACAGGGACACAGTGACAGCGATACAGTGCAGGGACACAGTGACAGGGATACAGTGACAGGGATACAGTGCCAGGGATACAGTGCCAGGGATACAGTGACAGGGATACAGTACCAGGGACACAGTGACAGGGACACAGTGCCAGGGACACAGTGCCAGGGATACAGTACCAGGGATACAGTGACAGGGACACAGTGCCAGGGACACAGTGACAGGGACACAGTGACAGGGACACAGTGAAAGAGATACAGTGCAGGGATACAGTGCAGGGATACAGTGAAAGAGATACAGTGCAGGGATACAGTGACAGGGACACAGTGACAGGGATACAGTAACAGGGACACAGTGACAGCGATACAGTGCAGGGACACAGTGACAGGGATACAGTGACAGGGATACAGTGACAGGGATACAGTGCCAGGGATACAGTGCCAGGGATACAGTGACAGGGATACAGTACCAGGGACACAGTGACAGGGACGCAGTGACAGGGACACAGTGAAAGAGATACAGTGCAGGGATACAGTGCAGGGATACAGTGAAAGAGATACAGTGCAGGGATACAGTGACAGGGACACAGTGACAGGGATACAGTGACAGGGATACAGTGACGGGGATACAGTGACAGGGATACAGTGACAGGGATACAGTGACAGGGATAGAGTGACAGGGATACAGTGACAGGGATACAGTGATGGGGATACAGTGACAGGGATACAGTGTCAGGGATACAGTGTCAGGGACACAGTGACAGGGACACAGTGACAGCGATACAGTGACAGCGATACAGTGCCAGGGATACAGTGACAGGGACACAGTGACAGGGATACAGTGACAGGGACACAGTGACAGGGACACAGTGACAGGGATACAGTGACAGAGATACAGTGACAGGGATACAGTGACAGGGATACAGTGACAGGGATACAGTGCCAGGGACACAGTGCCAGGGATACAGTACCAGGGATACAGTGCCAGGGATACAGTGCCAGGGATACAGTGACAGGGACACAGTGACAGGGATACAGTGACAGGGATACAGTGCCAGGGTTACAGTGACAGAGATACAGTGCCAGGGACACAGTGACAGGGATACAGTGCCAGGGACACAGTGACAGAGATACAGTGCCAGGGACACAGAGACAGGGATACAGTGCCAGGGTTACAGTGACAGGGATACAGTGCCAGGGTTACAGTGACAGAGATACAGTGCCAGGGACACAGTGACAGGGATACAGTGGCAGGGACACAGTGACAGGGATACAGTGACAGGGACACAGTGACAGGGACACAGTGACAGGGATACAGTGACGGGGATACAGTGACAGGGATACAGTGACAGGGATACAGTGACAGGGATAGAGTGACAGGGATACAGTGACAGGGATACAGTGTCAGGGATACAGTGTCAGGGACACAGTGACAGGGACACAGTGACAGCGATACAGTGACAGCGATACAGTGACAGCGATACAGTGCCAGGGACACAGTGACAGGGACACAGTGACAGGGATACAGTGACAGGGATACAGTGACAGGGACACAGTGACAGGGACACAGTGACAGGGATACAGTGACAGAGATACAGTGACAGGGATACAGTGACAGAGATACAGTGACAGGGATACAGTGACAGGGATACAGTGCCAGGGACATAGTGCCAGGGATACAGTACCAAGGATACAGTGCCAGGGATACAGTGCCAGGGATACAGTGACAGGGACACAGTGACAGGGATACAGTGACAGGGATACAGTGCCAGGGTTACAGTGACAGAGATACAGTGCCAGGGACACAGTGACAGGGATACAGTGCCAGGGACACAGTGACAGAGATACAGTGCCAGGGACACAGAGACAGGGATACAGTGCCAGGGTTACAGTGACAGGGATACAGTGCCAGGGTTACAGTGACAGAGATACAGTGCCAGGGACACAGTGACAGGGATACAGTGCCAGGGACACAGTGACAGGGATACAGTGACAGGGACACAGTGACAGGGACACAGTGACAGGGACACAGTGACAGGGATACAGTGACAGGGATACAGTGACAGGGATACAGTGACAGGAATACAGTGACAGCGATACAGTGACAGGGACACAGTGACAGGGATACAGTGACAGGGATACAGTGACAGAGATACAGTGCCAGGGACACAGTGACAGGGACACAGTGACAGGGACACAGTGACAGGGACACAGTGACAGGGATACAGTGACAGAGATACAGTGACAGGGATACAGTGACAGGGATACAGTGACAGGGATACAGTGACAGGGATACAGTGACAGGGATACAGTGCCAGGGATACAGTACCAGGGATACAGTGCCAGGGATACAGTGACAGGGATACAGTGACAGGGACACAGTGACAGGGATACAGTGACAGGGATACAGTGCCAGGGTTACAGTGACAGAGATACAGTGCCAGGGACACAGTGACAGGGATACAGTGCCAGGGACACAGTGACAGAGATACAGTGCCAGGGACACAGAGACAGGGATACAGTGCCAGGGTTACAGTGACAGGGATACAGTGCCAGGGTTACAGTGACAGAGATACAGTGCCAGGGACACAGTGCCAGGGATACAGTGCCAGGGACACAGTGACAGGGATACAGTGACAGGGACACAGTGACAGGGACACAGTGACAGGGATACAGTGACGGGGATACAGTGACAGGGATACAGTGACAGGGATACAGTGACAGGGATAGAGTGACAGGGATACAGTGACAGGGATACAGTGACAGGGATACAGTGTCAGGGATACAGTGTCAGGGACACAGTGACAGGGACACAGTGACAGCGATACAGTGACAGCGATACAGTGACAGCGATACAGTGCCAGGGACACAGTGACAGGGACACAGTGACAGGGATACAGTGACAGGGATACAGTGACAGGGACACAGTGACAGGGACACAGTGACAGGGATACAGTGACAGAGATACAGTGACAGGGATACAGTGACAGAGATACAGTGACAGGGATACAGTGACAGGGATACAGTGCCAGGGACATAGTGCCAGGGATACAGTACCAGGGATACAGTGCCAGGGATACAGTGCCAGGGATACAGTGACAGGGACACAGTGACAGGGATACAGTGACAGGGATACAGTGCCAGGGTTACAGTGACAGAGATACAGTGCCAGGGACACAGTGACAGGGATACAGTGCCAGGGACACAGTGACAGAGATACAGTGCCTGGGACACAGAGACAGGGATACAGTGCCAGGGTTACAGTGACAGGGATACAGTGCCAGGGTTACAGTGACAGAGATACAGTGCCAGGGACACAGTGACAGGGATACAGTGCCAGGGACACAGTGACAGGGATACAGTGACAGGGACACAGTGACAGGGACACAGTGACAGGGACACAGTGACAGGGATACAGTGACAGGGATACAGTGACAGGGATACAGTGACAGCGATACAGTGACAGGGACACAGTGACAGGGATACAGTGACAGGGATACAGTGACAGAGATACAGTGCCAGGGACACAGTGACAGAGATACAGTGACAGGGATACAGTGACAGAGATACAGTGCCAGGGATACAGTGACAGGGATACAGTGACAGGGATACAGTGACAGAGATACAGTGACAGCGATACAGTGACAGGGACACAGTGACAGGGATACAGTGACAGGGATACAGTGACAGGGACACAGTGTAGGGATACAGTGACAGGGATACAGTGCCAGGGTTACAGTGACAGAGATACAGTGCCAGGGACACAGTGACAGGGATACAGTGCCAGGGACACAGTGACAGAGATACAGTGCCAGGGACACAGAGACAGGGATACAGTGCCAGGGTTACAGTGACAGGGATACAGTGCCAGGGTTACAGTGACAGAGATACAGTGCCAGGGACACAGTGACAGGGATACAGTGCCAGGGACACAGTGACAGGGATACAGTGACAGGGACACAGTGACAGAGATACAGTGCCAGGGACACAGTGACAGGGACACAGTGACAGCGATACAGTGACAGCGATACAGTGCCAGGGATACAGTGACAGAGATACAGTGACAGGGATACAGTGACAGGGATACAGTGACAGGGATACAGTGACAGAGATACAGTGACAGCGATACAGTGACAGGGACACAGTGACAGGGATACAGTGACAGGGACACAGTGACAGGGATACAGTGCCAGGGATACAGTGACAGGGATCCCTGTCACTGTGTCCCTGTCACTGTATCCCTGTCACTGTGTCCCTGTCACTGTATCGCTGTCACTGCGCCACCTCCCGGGTGGCGCAGTGGTCTAGGGCACTGCATCGTAGTGCTAGCTGCGCCACCAGAGTCTCTGGGTTCGCGCCCAGGCTCTGTCGCAGCCGGCCGCAACCGGGAGGTCCGTGGGGCGACGCAGAATTGGCATAGCGTCGTCCGGGTTAGGGAGGGTTTGGCCGGTAGGGATATCCTTGTCTCAGTATGTAAAATGTAATGTAAAATGTAAAATGTAAAATGTAAAAAAAACTGGGATTACTCAAATTGGACGAGGAGTTCTTCTTCAATGAGTCGGACGCGAGGGATATAATACAGACACCCGACCAGGCACAGATCCCCGTGATTCACTGGAAAAAGAGATCAGGATACCTTGTGAGGATCAGGCGACGAGTGGCTAATCTGCCCTTGCCTTCCGTTCTGCTAGCTAATGTTCAATCGCTGGAAAATAAATGGGACGAACTGAAAGCACATTTATCCTACCAACGGGACATTAAAAACTGTAATATCTTATGTTTCACCGAGTCGTGGCTGAACAACGATATTAAGAACATACAGCTGGTGGGTTATACACTCTATCGGCAGGACAGAACAGCAGCCTCTGGTAAGACACGGGGCGGGGCCTATGCATATTTGTAAACAATAGCTGATGCACGAAATCTATAGAGTATCTCATGATAAGCTGTAGACCACACTATCTACCTAGAGAGTTTTCATGTGTATTTTTTTGTAGTCTACACTCCACCACAGACCGAGGCTGGCACTAAAACCGCACTCAATGAGCTGTATTCCACCGTAAGCAAACAGGAAAATGCTCATCCAGAGGCGGCGCTCCTAGTGGCCGGTAACTTTAATGCAGGGAAACTTAAATCAGTTTTACCTCATTTCTGTCAGCATGTTAAATGTGCAACCAGAGGGAAAACAATTCTAGACCACCTTTACTCCACACACAGAGACACGTACAAAGCTCTCCCTCGCCCTCCATTTGGCAAATCTGACCATAATTCTATCCTCCTGATTCCTGGTTACAAGCAACAACAAAAAAGTGGTCAGATGAAGTAGAAGCTAAACTGCAGGACTGTTTTGCCATCACAGACTGGAACATGTTCCGAGATTATTCCAATGGCATTGAGGAGTACACCACATTAGTCACTGGCTTTATCAATAAGTGCATCGAGGACGTCGTCCCCACGGTGACTGTACGTACATACTCCAACCAGAAGCCATGGATTACAGGCAACATTGCACTGAGCTAAAGGGTAGAGCTGTAATAGTTTGCTGCAGCTTTCAAGGAGCTGGACTCTAACCCTTAAGCTTATAAGAAATCCCGCTATGCCCTCCGACGAACCATCAAACAGGCAAAGTGTCAATACAGGACTAAGATCGAATCGTACTACACCGGCTCCGATGCTCATCGGATGTGGCAGGGCAAGCAAACTATTACACACTACAAGGGGAAGCACCACTGAGAGCTGCCCAGTGACACGAGCCTACCAGACGAGCTAAATAACTTCTATGCTCGCTTCCAGGCAAGTAACACTGAAACATGCATGAGAGCATCAGCTGTTCTGGACGACTGTGTGATCACGCTCTCCGCAGCCGATGTGAGTAAGACCTTTAAACAGGCTGCGAGGCCAGACGGGTTACCAGGATGTGTGCTCCGGGCATGAGCTGAACAACTAGAAAGTGTCTTCACTGACATTTTCAACCTCTCCCTTTCTGAGTCTGTAATACCAACATGTTTCAAGCAGACCACCATAGTCCCTGTGCCCAAGAACACTAAGGTAACTTGCATAAATAACTACCAACCCATAGCACTCACATCTGTAGCCATGAAATGCTTTGAAAGGCTGGTCATGGCTCACATCAACACCATTATCCCAGAAACACTAGGCCCACTCCAGTCTCCATACCGCACCAACAGATCCACAGATGATGCAATCTCTATTTCACTCCACACTGCCCTTTCCCACCTGGACAAATGGAACACCTATGTGAGAATGCTGTTCATTGACTACAGCTCAGCGTTCAATACCATAGTGCCCTTAAAGCTCATCACTAAGGACCCTGGAACTAAACACCTCCCTCTGCAACTGGATCCTAGACTTCCTGACAGGCCGCCCCCAGGTGGTAAGGGTAGGTAACAACACATCCGCCAAGCTGATCCTCAACACAGGGGCCCCTCAGGGGTGAGTGCCCAGTCCCCTCCTGTATTCCCTGTTCACTCATGACTGCACGGCCAGGCACGACTCCCGCACCATCATTAAGTTTGCTGATGACACAACAGTGGTAGGCCTGATCACCGACAACGACGAGACAGCCTATAGGGAGAAGGTCAGAGACCTGGCCGTGTGGTGCCAGGACAACAACCTTTCCCTCAACGAGATCAAGACAAAGGAAATGATTGTGGACTACAGGAAAAAGACACATTGACACATTGACTCTGTACCGGTACCCCCTATAAATAGCCCCGTTACTGTTATTTACTGCTGCTATTTAATTATTTGTTATTCTTATCTTACATTTTTAAGGGATTTTCTTAAAACGGCATTGTTGGTTAAGGGCTTGTAAGTAAGCATTTCACTGTAAGGTCTACACTTGTTGTATTCAGCGCATGTGACAAATAAAATTGGATTTTGAACAAGGGTTATACACAGAATAATAATTTGGGAAACCAAGGATTGATTGAAGGGCTATAGGACAGATAAAGGATATGACTCATTCATGTCAGCAGGTATATTAATAAAAAATAGAAAATACTACATTTAAATGATTTATTCCATAGGAAGGGTTGTGATTTCAGGCATCCTATTTCATTGTATTTTGTTAACAGCACATTATGAGTAATGCCATGTGTGTTTTGTCTTGTGTCAGTCCATCGGCTTGTTTGCTAGTCTGTGTGTGTTCTTCTGAGTGGGAGGCATGGCAACCATCTTGCAACGGAATGTTGACATTTGATGACATACTTCTTCTGTCAACAAAGAGAAGCTATTTCTTTATCCTTTATCCTCCATCTCATTCCTAGCCCACAGACTGAAGACTACTGTATGGGTAGTGTTGGGTTGTAAGCCCACAGACTGAAGACTATTATATGGGTAGTGTTGGGTTGTAAGCCCACAGACTGAAGACTACTGTATGGGTAGTCTTGGGTTGTAATCCCACAGACTGAAGACTACTGTATGGGTAGTGTTGGGTTGTAAGCCCACAGACTGAAGACTATTATATGGGTAGTGTTGGGTTGTAAGCCCACAGACTGAAGACTACTGTATGGGTAGTCTTGGGTTGTAATCCCACAGACTGAAGACTACTGTATGGGTAGTGTTAGGTTGTAAGCCCACAGACTGAAGTCTTATTCTAAAATGGATTAAATTGTTTTTTTCCGTCATTAATCTTCACACAACACCCCATAATGACAAAGCAAAAACAGGTTTTTAGAAATGTTTGCAAATGTATTACAAATAAAAAACATTTACATAAGTATTCAGACCCTTTACTCAGTACTTTGTTGAAGCACCTTTGGCAGCGATTTCAGCCTTGAGTCTTCTTGGGTATGACGCTACAAGCTTGGTACACCTGTATTTGGGGAGTTTCTCCCATGCTTCTCTGCCGATCCTCTCAAGCTCTGTCAGGTTGGATGGGGAGCGTTGCGGCACAGCTATTTTGAGGTCGCCCCAGAGATGTTCGATCAGATTCAAGTCCGGGCTCTGGCTGGGCCACTCAAGGACATCCATAGACTTGTCCCGAAGCCACTCCTGCGTTGTCTTGGCTGTGTGCTTAGGGTCGTTGTCCTGTTGGAAGGTGAACCTTCACCCCCAGTCTGAGGTCCTGAGAGCTTTAGAGCAGGTTTTTATCAAGGACCTCTCTGTACTTTGCTCCGTAGATCTTTCCCTTGATCCTGACTAGTCTCCCAGTCCCTGCCGCTGAAAAACATCCCCACAGCATGATGCTGCCACCACCGTGCTTCACCGTAGGGATGGTGCCAGGTTTTCTCCAGGCGTGACGCTTGGCATTCAGGACAAAGAGTTCTTGTTTCTCATGATCTGAGAGTCCGTTAAGTCCCTTTTGGCAAATTCCAAGCGGGCTGTCATGTGCCTTTTACTGAGGAGTGGCTTCCATCTGGTCACTCTACCATAAAGGCCTGATTGGTGGAGTGCTGTAGAGATGGTTATCCTTCTCCACAGAGGAACTCTGGAGCTCTATCAGAGTGACAATCGGGTTCTTGGTCACCTCCCTGACCAAGGCCCTTCTCCCCAGATTGCTCAGTTTGGCCACTGTGTTCTTGGGGACCTTCAATGATGCAGAAATGTTTTGGTACCCTTCCTCAGATCTGTGCCTCGACACAATCCTGTCTCGGAGCTCTACGGACAATTCCTTTGACTTCATGGCTTGGTTTTTGCTCCGACATGCACTGTCAACTGTGGGACCTTATGTAGACAGGTGTATGCCTTTCCAAATCATGTCCAATCAATTGAATTTAGCACAGGTGGACTCCAATCAAGTTGTAAAAACATCTCAAGGATGATCAATGGAAACAGGATGCACCTGAGCTCAATTTGGAGTCTCATAGCAAAGGGTCTGAATACTTATGTAAATAAGGTGTTTCTGTTTTTTAAATAAATTAGCAAAAATTCTAAAAACCTGTTTTCATTCTGTCATTATGGGGTATTGTGACGTCATTATGGGGTATTGTGATGTCATTATGGGGTATTGTGATGTCATTGTGGGGTATTGTGTGTAGATTGATATGAAAAAAATGCATAAGGCTGTAACGTAACAAAATGTGGAAAAAGTCAAAGGGTCTGAATACTTTCCGAATGCATTGTAGAAATGCTTGACTTGCATGAAACAAATGATATAAACATGCAGAAAACCTTAACAAGACGCATGCACGCACGCACACACACACACACACACACACACACACACACACACACACACACACACACACACACACACTCACACTCACACTAGTCATATAGGGTCTGTTATAAGTTGATAAGTTGAGACTTACCTAAGACAGGTCTGTTCTACCTCACCAAAGATCACCTGCATCACATCTTCATCTCTCTCTCTCTGTAGGATCATTCCTACGTATGACTACTAACATATGCTCTCTCTTCTTCCTCACACCCTACCCTGTCTCTCTGTGTTTTGTCTTCCCTCCCTCCCTCCCTCCCTCCCTCTCCCTCCCTCCCTCTCCCTACCTCCCTCCCTCCCTCCCCCTCCCTCCCTCCCTCCCTCCCTCCCTCCCTCCCTCCCTCCCTCCCTCCCTCCCTCCCTCCCTCCCTCCCTCTCTCTCCCTCTCTCCCTCCCTCCTTCCCTGCCTCCCTCCCCTCCCTCTCTCTCTCCCTCCCCCCCTCCCTCCCTCCCTCCCTCCCTCCCTCCCTCCCTCCTTCCCTCCTTCCCTGCCTCCCTCCCCTCCCTCTCTCCCTCCCTCCCTCCCTCCCTCCCTCCCTCCCTCCCTCCCTCCCTCCCTCCCTCTCTCCCTCTCTCCCTCCCTCCTTCCCTGCCTCCCTCCCCTCCCTCTCTCCCTCCCCCCTCCCTCCCTCCCTCCCTCCCTCCCTCCCTCCCCCTCCCTCCCTCCCTCCCTCCCTCCCTCCCTCCCTCCCTCCCTCCCTCCCTCCCTCCCTCTCCCCCTCTCTCCCTCCCTCCTTCCCTGCCTCCCTCCCCTCCCTCTCTCCCTCCCTCCCTCCCTCCCTCCCTCCCTCCCTCCCTCCCTCCCTCCCTCTCCCTCCCTCCCTCCCTCCCTCCCTCCCTCCCTCCCTCTCTCTCTCTCCCTCTCTCCCTCCTTCCTTCCCTGCCTCCCTCCCCTCCCTCTCTCCCTCCCTCCCCCCCTCCCTCCCTCCCTCCCTCCCTCCCTCCCTTCCCTCCTAAAGCGTGCAAAAGAAAAGAACAAGACCCAAGCAAGGAAAGGAACAATACACCAAAGAAATCCCGTCTGGTTTTTACTGACCTGCAGCGTCGCACCCTGCTGGCCATCTTCAAGGAGAACAAGCGTCCGTCCAAAGAGATGCAGATGACCATCTCTCAGCAGCTGGGACTGGAACTCACCACCGTTAGCAACTTCTTCATGAACGCCCGCAGGCGCAGCCTGGACAAATGGATGGACGAGGGGAGTCCGGGAGGAGCCTCCACAGCATCCAGCTCTTGTACCAAAGTGTGATCGATGGGGGGGGGGGGGGGGGGGGGGGGGTGTTATGGTTGGGGTGGGGGGGACGGTTAGGTGAGGGTTGGGGTTGATGGGTGGGGTGAGGGGCTGAGAGGGGAGGGGGCGCTTCGCAGCACCACTGGAAAACCAAAACGTTTTACATTTTGCTTTTTGAGGATGAGTTAAAAAGGAAAGGGGCTGTTTACTGGCTGATTTAGCAAAAATAAATCAGATTCATTTATAAAACATTGATGAAGCACTATAGGGTAATACCACCCCTCTTTGCACACTGCCTGAATGATACCACCAGTCCAAGGCTATTCATGACTAATGTCTATCTATAGCTTTATTAGAATGAAACACAATTAATCTGCTCTATTCTAGTTTTTTATAATGTCACTAAAAACATTAGCCCAAAAACCAAAGACCAAGTATAATATGCTAACATATATATTATGTAAATTATCTATATGTAATATTGGATTGAAACCACAGGGTTAGCTAACCCACCAAAGACACAGAATGTCCTAGCAATCTCCCGGTAAAGGACTTCTTTGAGATCGTCATATAGAATATTTATATTAAGAAATAAAACATTTGGCTCCAAATACCTAGTATTATCTCCAATGACGGAGACAAGTTCTGATATGTTTCGGATGAATGTTGTTGACACAAGTCCAGGTCAAAGAAAATGCCAAAAGCAGAAAATACTGACTATATACAGGTATTGATCTTACCCCTTGTCAATGGAATAATATTTAGTTTTATATCCATGTTTAGCCAGCTTTACAATTTAGTTGTGCAATCCTTTCCCCGGGAACTGAGAACAGAGGGCAGAGAAATCCTGTATAGACGTGGTCTACCTCTAGTTAGCCCGCTATTTCCCTGTCCCCCCCCCCCCCCCCCCAGAAAACCCGGTTGGAAGTTCCCGGAATCAGGAGGGAATTAGCAGGAATTCCGGAACCCTCCACCCAAACCTGAGAATTTTGAGAAATGAACCGTATTTGGGGTTTCATAACTTGAGAACAGACCAATAGACGACAGGTAGAGAGAGGTATGATATTAGAGAGGATGGCTGAAACGTCATCAACATCATCTGAGAATTTTCTGAGGGGAGAGGGAGGTTTAGCACTTAGAGACCTTTCCACAGCCAGCTACTGGCAAGTATGCAAGCACAACACATGACCAACACACACACGACCTACACACACACACACACACACACCATTGACTCTTTACAGTGTAAAGAAAATACTACACGTAGCTCTCTCTCAACATATGTAGTGGTCTGTGAAGTATGTGAGCACAATCTTGAAGCACATTTTATTTTAAATAGAACTGGAGCTGCAGCTCAATGTAGAATGTTCTTCACATATTAGAAAACTCAGGATGCCATTTCTAAACAGAGGCTGAAGAACACTGACAACTACTACTACTATACTACAACTACTACTACTATACTACTACTACTAATACTACACCTACTACTAATACTACAACTACTACAACTACTACTAATACTACAACTACTACAACTACTACTAATACTACAACTATACTACTATCACTACTATACTACTACCACTAATACTACAACAACTACTACTAATACTACAACTACTACTAATACTACAACAACTACTACTAATACTACAACAACTACTACTAATACTACAACAACTACTACTAATACTACAACTACTACTATACTACCCACTCTTGCACACACACAGTATAGTACTATACTCTATATAGTATAATCACAACAAACCAAACATGTCCAAATAAACACCAAGTAGGACAGTAGGCCACAACCCCGAGGAGCCATTTCCCCTGTTTCCTAACTTTGTATTATAGAAGCTTTCTGGTAAGACTAAAGTTATTATTCTACCCTGGCATAACATGGTTTATCTTAACACAGTAACCATCAATTCTATTTTAATGACAATATCAATCAACTCCTCTAACCTCCACTAGTCTCCACTAGTCTCCACTAACCCCCACTAGTCTCCACTAACCTCCACTAGTCTCCACTAACCTCCACTAGTCTCCACTAGACTCCACTAGTCTCCACTAGACCACTAGTCTCCACTAGTCTCCACTAGTCTCCACTAACCTCCACTAGTCTCCACTAGTCTCCACTAACCTCCACTAGTCTCCACTAACCTCCACTAGTCTCCACTAGTCTCCACTAGACTCCACTAACCTCCACTAGTCTCCACTAGTCTCCACTAACCTCCACTAGTCTCCACTAACCTCCACTAGTCTCCACTAGACTCCACTAGTCTCCACTAGTCTCCACTAACCTCCACTAGTTTCCACTAGACTCCACTAGTCTCCACTAGTCTCCACTAGTCTCCACTAGACTCCACTAGTCTCCACTAGTCTCCACTAGTCTCCACTAGTCTCCACTAGACTCCACTAACCTCCACTAGTCTCCACTAGTCTCCACTAACCCCCACTAGTCTCCACTAACCTCCACTAGTCTCCACTAGACTCCACTAACCTCCACTAGACTCCACTAGTCTCCACTAACCTCCACTAGACTCCACTCGTCTCCTCTAACCTCCACTAACCTCCACTAGTCTCCACTAACCTCCACTAGTCTCCACTAACCTCCACCAGTCTCCACTAACATCCACTAACCTCCACTAGCCTCCACTAGTCTCCACAAGACTCCACTAGCCTATACTAACCTCCACTAGTCTCCACTAGTATCCACTAGCTTATACTAACCTCCACTAGTCCCAACTAGTCTCAACTTGTCTCCACTAGTCTCCACTAGCCTATATTAACCTCCACTAGTCTCCACTAACCTCCACTATTCTCCACTAGACTCCACTAACCTCCAGTAGCCTCTACTAACCTCCACTAGTCTCCACTAACCTCCACTAGCCTCTACTAGTCTCCACTAGTCTCCACTAACCTCCACTAAGCTCTACTAGTCTCCACTAACCTCCACTAGTCTCCACTAACCTCCACTAGTCTCCACTAACCTCCACTAGTCTCCACTAACCTCCACTAGCCTCTACTAGTCTCCACTAACCTCCACTAAGCTCTACTAGTCTCCACTGGACTCTACTAGTCTTGTAGAGGCAACACCCTGGGCGCCAGGCTAAGAAAGAAACAAACCAGGAAGAGTGTGTCTGTGCCCCAAATGGCACCCCCAAATGGCACCCTATTCCCCATATAGTGTATTACTTTTAGTGCACTATGTAGGGAATAGGGTGCGATTTCGGACGCAGTCCCCCAGACGTCTGTTTCTTAACTGCTGTGCTGATACTCCACCTGTCTGGTACACCAATGATTATTATATACACATGCGTGTGTTGAGGACTCCACTCAACACAGTAGCAATCATTCATTATATTACACATTCTGTAAATATATACAAACCTCCTACTTTTCAAGTCAACCCCATACATAAAGATCTTTAGAGTTCAATCATGTCAAACTCGTCTATCCTTCTATCAGCCATCGATCAAACAACCAAAGCAAAAAAGTCCAGTAAGCAGCCCCTTGTCCAGTAGAACACAGGCTTCTCGTGATACAGAAGTGAGCCAAAGGCTTGACGGACCACAAATGGACACTTGAGACTTTTTTTCTATTTATTGACAAATCAAAACCAAAGAAACTTTTTTCTGCACCTGTTCTACAACAAAACTGTTCTAAAGAGGAAGATAATTATAAATGTGAGCAGCGATGATGATGATGATGATGAAGATGAAGAGGAGGAGGACAGACATCAGGGGGAACGCAGAAGTAGCTTTGTTCTGTTCTGATTGGTCAGGACATTTTAAGGGGAAGCAGGATGTGACTGAAAGGGTTTAAAACACGTGTGTGGGGGGGAAACTGCGCCGCTGAGGCAGCTGTCTCCTAAGGCAGAATGACGTGTCTCTGGAAGTTGGAAGGTTGTCTTTAACGTGTGCCTATGCAGTTTTTCAAGAAAAATGGAAAAGAACAACGAAAACCTCATCAGCTACAAAACCAAAGATTCATAATTATTCCTACAGAAGTTTTCCTCCAAAAAGTTTATTTTCCTGACAATGTCGACCATACATACAGCCACATACGTATACATGCATGCATACTGTATAGCTAGCACTACCCAGTACATGTATGTATATTAGGACATGTATGTATGATTTTAAGGGTACGCTCCTTCTTCAACATGACACTGTGTGATTCAGTAGGTATGATACATCCTCTCCATCACTCCCTTTCACTGGACACTGACTACCTCGGGTTCTCCGTCTGTCCACTCCACTAGGGAACATCATGCCCGGAGGATTCAGGTGTATCTGTCACTGCAGTCTGTAGAGAAACATGATTCTGTGAAACTATGTGAAACTACAGTACACACCAAAGATAACTGGTGTACAGCACAACCATAATCCTTCCAGTTCCACTAACTGCCGTGCTGTTGTACTCAGACTCACATGGTGGTAGACTACACACATCTCTGTCTGTCGAGCTGTCTCTATCTTTCATCTATTCACCTCACTCTCCAGTCCACTGCTGAATCACAGCGTCCGTGTTAGTGAAGGAGGGTACAGTAGGGGACAGAGGGGTTGGGTGCTCATAGGCACATCCTGTATGACTTCAGTTCTTTTTGGGGAAAACAAACTACTACTCCACACGTTCACAATAAGCAAAACCAAAAATACAAAACAGACTAGTAGTTCAACCTTTTGAGAGAAACTGCTCAAATATCGGTCAAATAGCTTTATCCTTTTCTAGTTGTCTCTCTGTGAGGCTTCTAGTACAAAGATGCTCCGCCACGGCCCTAGCCCTCTTGGTCCTGGTCCTAGCCCTGGTCCTAGCCCTCTTGGTCCTGGTCCTAGCCCTGGTCTTGAGGCTCGGAGCCTGGTGGAGTCCACTTTCATACTCAGTCTGGTCTTGAGGAACATGTACCAACCATGGGTATGAAACTAAAATCCAAAGAGGTTTTCATTGCTTGTCTTTAGTGCTTACGTTTGTTTGCCAATGCCTAATGTACAATTATGTTGTCTTTCCTAGGTTTATGTAATATATGATTTTATTTATGTAATTTATAATTGTTTTAATTAATTGAGAATTCATTTAAATTGCCAAATCTCACTTGGAACCCTTTTACCCTGATACGTTTGCCAAAGTTTACATTGTTTGTCCTGTTTTTTTGTTGTTGATGATACTGTCGAACTATTTATGAGGTGTGTTAGTACACATGATAGTTTTTTACTTAATTATTTAATGTTATTTAATTAGATGTAATTTTTGGGGGGATGAATATTTATGGGTATTTAAGAGAGTTAGAGAATCAAAGATGCAGTGCTTATGTCCTACCCACGTTAATTTATTATATTAGTAAGTTTACTTTAAAAAGCAACAGAGGGTGTTCAATTGTTTTGTGAATAATGACAGAACAATGTTTTTAAAAATGTAGTAATGTCAGGGTAGTTGTAATAATGAATGTCGCCATTATATTATTATAAACACATTTAGTTAAATATTTTTCCCGAATATAGATTTCTTTTCATTAACTTCATTCTTCCTGATGAAAACAATCTGTTGATTTAAAAGATAATGAATGAGCACTGCATTGTATTTTTCCTTCTGTGATTTATTATTAATTCATTTATTTTGTTTTTCATTTGCGAGACCTTTGCATTCTTTTGTTTACCAGTGATGGACGAGCAATGAATTTCAGACTGATGTTTGTGCCACTGATAGGGGAGGGTCACACGTTGATTGAGACAAGTCAGACTCACCAAATATAACTGGAACACTTGAGAGGTTGGTCGTTGTTTCACTTGATAGAGAAGGAAAACAGAGGATTCCCTTAAACTAGCTGCTTCCAAGACTGACTTGTGTAAAAAAAAAAAAAAAACGATTTCTATTTCTATAGTGAGAACCAAAGAGGCTACCTCACTGACCTTTCCATTTGTCATTTTAATCGTGTTGATGAAACCAAAGATACCAAAGATTTGTTTTCTGTAGTACGGTCTGCGCTTGGCCCATGCTTTCATTTTGATATTATCTTTCTCTCTCTTTCTCCTTCCCTCTCCATTCTCCTTCCCTCTCCTTTCTCCTTCCCTCTCCATTCTCCTTCCCTCTCCTTTCTCCTTCCCTCTCCTTTCTCCTTCCCTCTCCTTTCTCCTTCCCTCTCCTTTCTCTTGCTCTCTCCAACACATGCCTTCTCCTCCCCTAAAATAATAGGGACGAAGGGGGAAGTGTTAGGGTTAGGGAAGGTGAGGGTGTGTGTTAGGGTTAGGGAAGGTGAGGGTGTGTGTTAGGGTTAGGGAAGGTGAGGGTGTGTGTTAGGGGTTTCAGAAAGCCCTTCACCAGATCACAGTACACATTGTGTCCAAACCACACATTGAGTTGTTGAGACAAACCCCCAAGTCAACGCCATCTTTACACTGAAGCATTGAGACAACCTAGAGGCTGGATAAAATACATCCACATACTTTATATAAAGAACATATATATATACTAATATAATTCCCAGACATCTAGGGATTAACTTTTCTCCTTGATTTATTATTATTATTTTTTTTTAAATGTAACGATCAAACAAGCAGTGCCGGGAAAAACAAACGTTTTTAGAAATCTACAAACACAGGAGAGTCAGAATGATTAGCCCCCCCCAAAAAAACACAGTGTCCATCTTATCAAACTGACATTATAGAATCTGTATTTTTACTAGTGCCTGTGCAAAGTAGGCTACAGTCCATACATTTGAAAATGCTTCCCTCAATCCCCCCCAAGTATCACTCCTTAACAATCAGACTTAATGGAAATAAAGCAATGGACAATATACTGTAAATGGACTTCAAAAACCACAATCCTCCTCCCTGCCTATTGGTCCAGTGCAACGTTGTGATTTAAACCAAACCAAACCAAAGAAACCTCAACACAAAGAAACCAAAAGGCACTGGTGAAAAGCCTCTCTGAAAGACACATAACCCTGATACATTCTGGTTCAAACAAAACAGAACAGCTGTAATCGTTATAATAGCAGTAGTGTACTCCTTGGGACTAATGCTGTGTTCGTAACCAAGTGGGAGGTGGGAATATGCCAGTTGTGAAGTCGTAAATACCAGTTGGATGTATTCACGTGCTTTGAACTCGTTGAGAAACGCAGATTGGTCAACAAGCTACTTAACCCATGAACTAAAAGTACAGCTATCATGCTCGTTAACAAATTATAGTGTTCACAAACCATATGAATAGATAGCTTTTTATAAATAATGTTTTGTTGTTGCATTTAACTGCTGGAAAATGCTGTTATAGAGGCCATTCTCTTAGTAGGGAGCCACTGGGGCTCCCGAGTGGCGCAGTGGTCTAAGGCACTGCATCTCAGTGCTAGAGGCATCACTACAGACACCCTGGTTCAAATCCAGGCTGTATCACAACCGACTGTGATTGAGGGTCCCATAGGGGCGGCGCACAATTGGCCCAGCGTCGTCCGGGTTTGCCCGGTGTAGGCCGTCATTGTAAATAAGAATTTGTTCTTAACTGACTTGCCTGGTTAAATAAAGGATAAATACATTTATATATACATTAAAATACATTAAAGGATAAATACATTTATACATTTATCCTAGGTGATGTCAAAGGTCAACATGTGGGAGAAGTGGGAGGGACGAGTTTCCCACTAGTAATTACCAGTTGGAGGGGCCTTCAATGGGATTTTTCCCAGTTACATGTGAGAAATTCCTACTTCCCACTTGGTTACGAACACATCATTATACTCATCTAGCTCCTGTTTGGAAAGGTAATATGGAGTTGAAATGAGAGAGAGAGAGAGAGAGAGAAATAATGTTGGATCTAGTGGGAACTTGGGACTTGGGTCATTTATGAAAGTACGGGAGTTCATCACGTGTTGCCACGTTCATCTATGTGTAGCCTATACAAATTAGCATATAATACATTATACAAATATACTTAAGATATGGGAGTGGCAACAGTTGATGTGAGACTCCTGGAACCATAGGACAATACTGACTCCAATGAATTCTCTCTCTAGAGCTGATATGATAGGCTTTTAGGCCTATAATACTAATAGGGTTAGAGGCCTATATTACTAATAGGGTTAAAGGCCTATATTACTAATAGGGTTAAAGGCCTATATTACTAATAGGGTTAAAGGCCTATATTACTAATAGGGTTAGAGTCCTATATTACTAATAGGGTTAAAGGCCTATATTACTAATAGGGTTAGAGGCCTATATTACTAATAGGGTTAAAGGCCTATATTACTAATAGGGTTAAAGGCCTATAATACTAATAGGGTTAAAGGCCTATATTACTAATAGGGTTAAAGGCCTATATTACTAATAGGGTTAGAGTCCTATATTACTAATAGGGTTAGAGGCCTATATTACTAATAGGGTTAGAGGCCTATATTACTAATAGGGTTAAAGGCCTATATTACTAATAGGGTTAAAGGCCTATATTACTAATAGGGTTAAAGGCCTATATTATTAATAGGGTTAAAGGCCTATATTACTAATAGGGTTAAAGGCCTATATTACTAATAGGGTTAAAGGCCTATATTACTAATAGGGTTAGAGGCCTATATTACTAATAGGGTTAGAGGCCTATATTACTAATAGGGTTAAAGGCCTATATTACTAATAGGGTTAAAGGCCTATATTACTAATAGGGTTAAAGGCCTATATTACTAATAGGGTTAAAGGCCTATATTATTAATAGGGTTAAAGGCCTATATTACTAATAGGGTTAAAGGCCTATATTACTAATAGGGTTAGAGGCCTATAATACTAATAGGGTTAAAGGCCTATATTACTAATAGGGTTAAAGGCCTATATTACTAATAGGGTTAGAGGCCTATATTACTAATAGGGTTAGAGGCCTATATTACTAATAGGGTTAGAGGCCTATATTACTAATAGGGTTAGAGGCCTATATTACTAATAGGGTTAGAGGCCTATATTACTAATAGGGTTAAAGGCCTATATTACTAATAGGGTTATATGCCTATATTACTAATAGGGTTAAAGGCCTATATTACTAATAGGGTTATATGCCTATATTACTAATAGGGTTAAAGGCCTATATTACTAATAGGGTTAAAGGCCTATATTACTAATAGGGTTAAAGGCCTATATTACTAATAGGGTTAAAGGCCTATATTACTAATAGGGTTAAAGGCCTATATTACTAATAGGGTTAAAGGCCTATATTACTAATAGGGTTAAAGGCCTATATTACTAATAGGGTTAAAGGCCTATATTACTAATAGGGTTAAAGGCCTATATTACTAATAGGGTTAGAGGCCTATATTACTAATAGGGTTAGAGGCCTATATTACTAATAGGGTTAAAGGCCTATATTACTAATAGGGTTATATGCCTATATTACTAATAGGGTTAGAGGCCTATATTACTAATAGGGTTAGAGTCCTATATTACTAATAGGGTTAAAGGCCTATATTATTAATAGGGTTAAAGGCCTATATTACTAATAGGGTTAAAGGCCTATATTACTAATAGGGTTAGAGGCC
The DNA here is from genome assembly GCF_016432855.1 of Salvelinus namaycush. Lineage (NCBI taxonomy): Eukaryota > Metazoa > Chordata > Actinopteri > Salmoniformes > Salmonidae > Salvelinus > Salvelinus namaycush. The sequence goes on along the minus strand of NC_052337.1, from coordinate 924,415 downwards.
TATATTACTAATAGGGTTATATGCCTTTAATTACTAATAGGGTTAAAGGCCTATATTACTAATAGGGTTAAAGGCCTATATTACTAATAGGGTTAGAGGCCTATATTACTAATAGGGTTATATGCCTATATTACTAATAGGGTTAGAGTCCTATATTACTAATAGGGTTAGAGGCCTATATTACTAATAGGGTTATATGCCTATATTACTAATAGGGTTAGAGGCCTATATTACTAATAGGGTTAGAGGCCTATATTACTAATAGGGTTAGAGGCCTATATTACTAATAGGGTTAAAGGCCTATATTACTAATAGGGTTATATGCCTATATTACTAATAGGGTTAAAGGCCTATATTACTAATAGGGTTAAAGGCCTATATTACTAATAGGGTTATATGCCTATATTACTAATAGGGTTAGAGGCCTATATTACTAATAGGGTTATATGCCTATATTACTAATAGGGTTAAAGGCCTATATTACTAATAGGGTTAGAGGCCTATATTACTAATAGGGTTAAAGGCCTATATTACTAATAGGGTTAAAGGCCTATATTACTAATAGGGTTATATGCCTATATTACTAATAGGGTTAAAGGCCTATATTACTAATAGGGTTAGAGGCCTATATTACTAATAGGGTTAAAGGCCTATATTACTAATAGGGTTAAAGGCCTATATTATTAATAGGGTTAAAGTCATATATTACTAATAGGGTTAAAGGCCTATATTACTAATAGGGTTAAAGGCCTATATTACTAATAGGGTTAGAGGCCTATATTACTAATAGGGTTAAAGGCCTATATTACTAATAGGGTTAAAGGCCTATATTACTAATAGGGTTATATGCCTATATTACTAATAGGGTTAGAGGCCTATATTACTAATAGGGTTAAAGGCCTATATTACTAATAGGGTTAAAGGCCTATATTACTAATAGGGTTAGAGGCCTATATTACTAATAGGGTTAGAGTCCTATATTACTAATAGGGTTAGAGTCCTATATTACTAATAGGGTTAAAGGCCTATATTACTAATAGGGTTAGAGTCCTATATTACTAATAGGGTTAAAGGCCTATATTACTAATAGGGTTAGAGTCCTATATTACTAATAGGGTTAGAGGCCTATATTACTAATAGGGTTAAAGGCCGATATTACTAATAGGGTTAAAGGCCTATATTACTAATAGGGTTAAAGGCCTATATTACTAATAGGGTTAAAGGCCTATATTACTAATAGGGTTAAAGGCCTATATTACTAATAGGGTTAAAGGCCTATATTACTAATAGGGTTAAAGGCCTATATTACTAATAGGGTTAAAGGCCTATATTACTAATAGGGTTAAAGGCCTATATTACTAATAGGGTTAAAGGCCTATATTACTAATAGGGTTAAAGGCCGATATTACTAATAGGGTTAAAGGCCTATATTACTAATAGGGTTAAAGGCCTATATTACTAATAGGGTTAGAGGCCTATATTACTAATAGGGTTAAAGGCCTATATTACTAATAGGGTTAAAGGCCTATATTACTAATAGGGTTAAAGGCCTATATTACTAATAGGGTTAGAGGCCTATATTACTAATAGGGTTAAAGGCCTATGTTACTAATAGGGTTAAAGGCCTATATTACTAATAGGGTTAAAGGCCTATATTACTAATAGGGTTAGAGGCCTATATTACTAATAGGGTTAAAGGCCTATATTACTAATAGGGTTAGAGTCCTATATTACTAATAGGGTTAAAGGCCTATATTCAGCCAGCTATATTACTTTTCCACTGGGGCTGCTTTAACAAAGACGTAAACAGCGCTTTTGTTGCAAAGTATGAGATAACCATGGGACGAGTGCCTTGCTTGAACCAAAGAAAAGTGTAGACCTCTCTGTACTTACCTCAGCTTCTAGCCGGCCGTCACGTTGTTGACTAGTGGACAATGTATTAGTCTGGCTCTGTGGTGCTTTGCAATGCAATCACTAAGCAAACAACTAAGAGAAATGATACCAAAGGCTTTCCAAATATATCTGTTTCCTCTCCTCTTCTTATTCTACCAAATGGTTGCAAAGCTTTACATTTAATTTTTTTTAAATTAAAAATGAAAAAGTTGTGGCATGTTAACAGCGCAGACCGTGCTCTCTTTAATGTTCTCAGATATACCTCAGAGATACTAGTGTTTAGGGTAATGTTATTCTAGCGTATGTAATAAATTATTATTTTGGTAACTGTGACTTTACGAGACAAACCAAAAAAAAAAACTTTATACATTTTAAGTTGTGATTTCTGTAATAGTTGAAGAGGTGCGCTTACCAAAAACAAATGCTTGTCTTTTTGTGGTTTGAGTTTTTAATTGTTTCTGTTTTTATTTTTTGTTGTTGGAGTGGCTCCGGTTATTCACTCAGCTTTCTGGAATGAGGATAGTTGCAGATTAAGCCTACAGTTTACATGTTACAATGTAAAAAAAAAAGACAAAAAAAAGAGACAAAAAACCCCCCCTTGTTCTTCTGTTCTAGTTTCTGACCACCATTTTGTAAATGTTTCCTTCTTTGTCTTATGACCTAGTTTCTGACCACCATTTTGTAAATGTTTCCTTCTTTGTCTTATGACCTAGTTTCTGACCACCATTTTGTAAATGTTTCCTTCTTTGTCTTATGACCTAGTTTCTGACCACCATTTTGTAAATGTTTCCTTCTTTGTCTTATGACCTATTCTTCTGTGTTGAAGTGTAGCATTATGTTTAGCAACTGCCAAACAACAGTGCTATAGCCCAGATTTTATGCATGAGTATATTTACAATTAGCTAGCAGTGTAATGCATTGTGACTTCATTACTTTTTAAGTTCAGAATCCGTACCACTCTATGAGCTGCATGTGGTTGCTGAGAGTGTGGCTCAGTTGTGTATATATTGGCCCTCCACTGTCATAGTGCACCCTCTGGGTAATAAGTGAATTAGCTGAAGGGTCCGTATTCCCGAGTAGAAGGTTATGAACACAAGGCTAACTGTTAACATACTGCACAAGGCTAGCACAAGGCTAGCACAAGGCTAACTGTTAACATACTGCACAAGAGTGACAGATGAGATATAAATAGAATGAGTAAAAATAAAATAAAACTGTTCTGAGGCCTATTTGAGACAGTAGTCCACAACTTTGACATAGCCTTCGTATAGTAACTTACACAGCGCAGAATTTGACATCGATGGACAAACCATGTAGTATTTAATCAACCACAATAGACCTGAAAACACAGTACAATAAATAATCTTTCAAAGAATATTAGTGAAAAAGCCTCAACTTAATGTCACAGAAGGTACTGTGCCTGACAATCTATGCCTCTCTTATACCTTCCACTTAGCTAACAAATTAAACCCTATAATTAGACAGCAGCACCCAATCAGTGTCTGATGAAAATACAACAAATGAGGTTAGGATGAAGTGATTGTACAGTACTCTGGTCCTCACTGGGTTAATCATTTATATATATTTTTTAAACACACATAAAGAGATCTACAGCAACGCCACTAGCCTGTGAAGGGTCAGACGGTCTGACGACCACAGGGGGTTAGAGGTCAGAGGTCAGTGTGACGATAACCAAATTAAACTCGATGAATCAAATCACTCATTCATTTAGTAGAAGATGAGAATATTGAACAATATTTTACTCTCCACAGTTGGATTCTCTTTATGTATCTATGCTTGACGGAACATAACATACTGTACATTGGCTCAGTAAGGGTCTTATATAAGCCCTGTCACACAACTGAGCCGAGCCAAACTGAACCGAGCTGTACTGACCTGGTTTGTTCAGGTCGGCATGATAGTGTGAAAAGGCTACTTAGAGAGGAGTGTGTTTAAACCAAAATGCAAGGGGTGGTGTTACAATCTGATGATATCAGTAAATTACACCTGGAAAGGATGACCTCACAGGAAGTGGTTGAGAAGCCTGGTTCCAGATCTGTTTGTGACAACCACCATAGGCGTTAGATATACAGCACAAACAGATCTGGGATCAGGCTAGACTGTGTGGTAGTGGTTGAATATTCTAAGCAAAAGCTTCATTCCAAAGATGAAAACAAAGCCAATATGCTGTCTATCCCAAAGAACAATTATACATTTACCATTTTCTGTAGATTTTTTACTGATTTGTTTCTGTTGATGTTTTTGTTTTTGTAAAAGAAAAACATGATTTTTTTCTTTTCTTTCTTTTCATTAGTTGGAACACAAATGGGAGCTGGTATTAAAAGTGTGGTGTTGTAATGGAATCGTATGGATAACCTATTGATAAGCAATTCAATTATGATCAAAATGAAGGAAATATTCAGAGTTAATGTTGTTTCGCTTACCCTGTCTGTGTAAAGACAAAATAAACCCTGTCTGTGTAAAGACAAAATACATTTGTCCTCATGACTTGAAAACCAAAAAAAATGTATTTTTCAGATGAAAACGATTGTATAAATGTTTTTGTTCCATGTCTCAAATAGACTGAAATGTTGTAGTTCTGCAATGTATTTCTTAAAACAAGGAGGGAAAATAAGACCATTTAAAATAATTCATTAGTTTTCTTTCTTTCCTTTGAATTGAATCCTTTTGAACAAAGGGATAGTAACAACGTATCGGGCCTGAACCGCTGGGCCACCGTAGAACAATGAAACTGCTTTAAAACACACATCATTCACTTCACCTGTGTCAATGAGACCACAGCATTTATAATAATCTGGTGCCGTGACACTGACAGATTGCTGGGTAGTGAGTGTCCTACTACTGCCTAATATTGCTAGAAGTGATGTCTGTAGTGGGAACTAAAGACTGGAGTCAGTGATCTCAAATCCATGCCCCTTTGAAACAGTATGTCCTAATGTAAAGCAACAACTAATGTGTAGCATTAATGTGCATTGACGGGGTAATATTTTGTTATATACATAAATCTTTATTTTACCAGGTAAGACTGAGATGAGTTGATGTGATGAATACCAATACCAACAACAACAAAAAATAGGTACAAATCTGTCGTTCTGCCCCTGAATAAGGCAGTTAACCCACTGTTCCCCTTAGCAAGGCAGTTAACCCACTGTTCCCCGGTAGGCCGTCATTGAAAATAAGAATTTGTTCTTAACTGACTTGCCTAGTTAAATAAAGGTAAAAAATTTAAATAAAAAAAAATCATATGGAACCAGTCTGGAAGGTAACAGTACAGATACACATTAACCTACAGATACACATTATTAACCTACAGATACACATTAACCTACAGATACACATTATTAACCTACAGATACTCATTAACCTGCAGATACACTTTATTAACCTACAGATACTCATTAACCTACAGATACACATTATTAACCTACAGATACTCATTATTAACCTACAGATACACATTATTAACCTACAGATACTCATTATTAACCTACAGATACACATTAACCTACAGATACACATTATTAACCTACAGATACACATTAACCTACAGATACACATTATTAACCTACAGATACACATTATTAACCTACAGATACTCATTAACCTACAGATACACATTATTAACCTACAGATACTCATTATTAACCTACAGATACACATTATTAACCTACAGATACACATTAACCTACAGATACACATTAACCTACAGATACACATTATTAACCTACAGATACACATTATTAACCTACAGATACACATTATTAACCTACAGATACACATTATTAACCTACAGATACTCATTAACCTACAGATACACATTATTAACCTACAGATACTCATTATTAACCTACAGATACACATTATTAACCTACAGATACACATTAACCTACAGATACACATTAACCTATAGATACACATTATTAACCTACAGATACACATTATTAACCTACAGATACACATTATTAACCTAGAGATACACATTATTAACCTACAGATACACATTAACCTACAGATACACATTATTAACCTACAGATACACATTAACCTACAGATACACATTAACCTACAGATACTCATTAACCTACAGATACACATTATTAACCTACAGATACACATTATTAACCTACAGGAGGGTTTCTCTCCAGGAACAGGGTTGGAGTGTAAACCTACAGGAGGGTATCTCTCCAGGAACAGGGTTGGAGTTAAAACCTACAGGAGGGTATCTCTCCAGGAACAGGGTTGGAGTTAAAACCTACAGGAGGGTAGCTCTCCGGGAACAGGGTTGGAGTTAAAACCTACAGGAGGGTATCTCTCCAGGAACAGGGTTGGAGTTAAAACCTACAGGAGGGTATCTCTCTAGGAACAGGGTTGGAGTTAAAACCTACAGGAGGGTTTCTCTACAGGAACAGGGTTGGAGTTAAAACCTACAGGAGGGTCTCTCTCCAGGAACAGGGTTGGAGTTAAAACCTACAGGAGGGTTTCTCTCCAGGAACAGGGTTGGAGTTAAAACCTACAGGAGGGTATCACTCCAGGAACAGGGTTGGAGTTAAAACCTACAGGAGGGTATCTCTCCAGGAACAGGGTTGGAGTGAAAACCTACAGGAGGGTTTCTCTCCAGGAACAGGGTTGGAGTTAAAACCTACAGGAGGGTATCACTCCAGGAACAGGGTTGGAGTTAAAACCTACAGGAGGGTATCTCTCCAGGAACAGGGTTGGAGTTTAAACCTACAGGAGGGTTTCTCTCCAGGAACAGGGTTGGAGTTAAAACCTACAGGAGGGTTTCTCTCCAGGAACAGGGTTGGAGTTAAAACCTCCAGGAGGGTATCTCTCCAGGAACAGGGTTGGAGTTAAAACCTACAGGAGGGTATCACTCCAGCAACATTGTTGGAGTTTAAACCTACAGGAGGGTCTCTCTCTAGGAACAGGGTTGGAGTTAAAACCTACAGGAGGGTATCTCTCCAGGAACAGGGTTGGAGTTAAAACCTACAGGAGGGTCTCTCTCCAGGAACAGGGTTGGAGTTAAAACCTACAGGAGGGTATCTCTCCAGGAACAGGGTTGGAGTTAAAACCTACAGGAGGGTATCTCTCCAGGAACAGCATCTCTCCAGGAATGGGGTTGGCGTTAAAAGTGACTTACAGTCGTGTGCATAGATTTTATATATGGGTAGTCCTGCGAATCAAACCTTTTCCCTATATCTCTCTCTCTCTGTCTCTCTCGCTCTCACCCCTCTCTCTACCGCACCTGCTGTCTCGACCTCTGAATACTCAACTATGAAAAGCCAACTGACATTTCCTCCTGAGGTACTGGACCCGTTGCACCGTCTACAACCACTGATTATTATTTGACCCTGTTGGTCATCTACGAACATTTGAACTTCTTGAAGAACGATCTGGCCTTAAATGGCCATGTAATTCTTATAATCTCCACCCGGCACAGCCAGAAAAGGACTGGCCACCCCCCAGAGCCTGGTTCCTCTTTAGGTTTCTTCCTAGGTTCCTGCTTTTCAAGGGAGTTTTTCCTAGCCACCGTGCTTCTACACCTGCATTGCTTGCGGTTACAGGCTGGGTTTCTGTATAAGCACTTTGTGTCATCTGTTGATGTAATATAATAATATATTCTATTTTGCAGACGCTTTTATGAGCATAGATTGTATATATGGGTAGTCCTGGGAATCAAATCCACTGTCATGGTGTTGTAAACACCATGCTCGACCAACAGACGACTACGTAAAAAGGGATTTATAAATACATTTGACTGATTGATCTGCATTGAACCATGCTATTTTATTTGTCTCTACGCACACACACACACACACACACACACACACACACACACACACACACACACACACACACACACACACACACACACACACACACACACACACACACACACACACACACACACACACACACACACACTCACTCACACTCACACAACATGCAAACACCCACACATTCATACTGACTCTATACCCACTTCTATACAATCATCATATACGCTGCTGCTACTCTGTTGTCCTGATGTCTAGTCACCTTACCCCTATACATATCTACCTCTTTTACTCCAGTATCCCTGTCCCCTATACATATCTACCTCTTTTACTCCAGTATCCCTGTCCCCTATACATATCTACCTCCATCACTCCAGTATCCCTGTCCCCTTACCTCTATACATATCTACCTCCATCACTCCAGTATCCCTGTCCCCTTACCCCTATACATATCTACCTCCATCACTCCAGTAACCCTGTCCCCTATACATATCTACCTCTTTTACTCCAGTATCCCTGTCCCCTATACATATCTACCTCCATCACTCCAGTAACCCTGTCCCCTATACATATCTACCTCTTTTACTCCAGTATCCCTGTCCCCTTCCCCCTATACATATCTACCTCTTTTACTCCAGTATCCCTGTCCCCTTCCCCCTATACATATCTACCTATTTTACTCCAGTATCCCTGTCCCCTATACATATCTACCTCCATCACTCCAGTAACCCTGTCCCCTATACATATCTACCTCTTTTACTCCAGTATCCCTGTCCCCTATACATATCTACCTCCATCACTCCAGTATCCCTGTCACCTATACATATCTACCTCCATCACTCCAGTATTCCTGTCTCCTATACATATCTACCTCCATCACTCCAGTATTCCTGTCCCCTATACATATCTACCTCCATCACTCCAGTATCCCTGTCCCCTATACATATCTACCTCTTTTACTCCAGTATCCCTGTCTCCTTCCCCCTATACATGTCTACCTCCATCACTCCAGTATCCCTGTCCCCTATACATATCTACCTCCATCACTCCAGTATCCCTGTCCCCTATACATATCTACCTCTTTTACTCCAGTATCCCTGTCCCCTATACATATCTACCTCTTTTACTCCAGTATCCCTGTCCCCTATACATATCTACCTCTTTTACTCCAGTATCCCTGTACATTGTTAATATGGTACTGACCCTGTATATAGTCACCTGACCCCTATACATATCTACCTCTTTTACTCCAGTATCCCTGTCCCCTATACATATCTACCTATTTTACTCCAGTATCCCTGTCCCCTATACATATCTACCTCCATCACTCCAGTATCCCTGTCCCCTATACATATCTACCTCTTTTACTCCAGTATCCCTGTCCCCTATACATATCTACCTCCATCACTCCAGTATCCCTGTCCCCTATACATATCTACCTCCATCACTCCAGTATCCCTGTCCCCTATACATATCTACCTCCACCACTCCAGTATCCCTGTCCCCTATACATATCTACCTCTTTTACTCCAGTATCCCTGTCCCCTATACATATCTACCTCCATCACTCCAGTATCCCTGTCCCCTATACATATCTACCTCTTTTACTCCAGTATCCCTGTCCCCTATACATATCTACCTCCATCACTCCAGTATCCCTGTCCCCTATACATATCTACCTCTTTTACTCCAGTATCCCTGTCCCCTATACATATCTACCTCTTTTACTCCAGTATCCCTGTCCCCTATACATATCTACCTCTTTTACTCCAGTATCCCTGTACATTGTTAATATGGTACTGACCCTGTATATAGTCACCTGACCCCTATACATATCTACCTCCATCACTCCAGTATCCCTGTCCCCTATACATATCTACCTCTTTTACTCCAGTATCCCTGTCCCCTATACATATCTACCTCCATCACTCCAGTATCCCTGTCCCCTATACATATCTACCTCCATCACTCCAGCATCCCTGTCCCCTATACATATCTACCTCCATCACTCCAGTATCCCTGTCCCCTATACATATCTACCTCCATCACTCCAGTATCCCTGTCCCCTATACATATCTACCTCCACCACTCCAGTATCCCTGTCCCCTATACATATCTACCTCCATCACTCCAGTATCCCTGTCCCCTATACATATCTACCTCCATCACTCCAGTATCCCTGTCCCCTATACATATCTACCTCCATCACTCCAGTATCCCTGTCCCCTATACATATCTACCTCTTTTACTCCAGTATCCCTGTCCCCTTCCCCCTATACATATCTACCTCTTTTACTCCAGTATCCCTGTCCCCTATACATATCTACCTCTTTTACTCCAGTATCCCTGTCCCCTATACATATCTACCTCCATCACTCCAGTATCCCTGTCACCTATACATATCTACCTCCATCACTCCAGTATCCCTGTCTCCTATACATATCTACCTCCATCACTCCAGTATTCCTGTCCCCTATACATATCTACCTCTTTTACTCCAGTATCCCTGTCTCCTTCCCCCTATACATGTCTACCTCCATCACTCCAGTATCCCTGTCCCCTATACATATCTACCTCCATCACTCCAGTATCCCTGTCCCCTATACATATCTACCTCTTTTACTCCAGTATCCCTGTCCCCTATACATATCTACCTATTTTACTCCAGTATCCCTGTCCCCTATACATATCTACCTCCATCACTCCAGTATCCCTGTCCCCTATACATATCTACCTCTTTTACTCCAGTATCCCTGTCCCCTATACATATCTACCTCCATCACTCCAGTATCCCTGTCCCCTATACATATCTACCTCCATCACTCCAGTATCCCTGTCCCCTATACATATCTACCTCCACCACTCCAGTATCCCTGTCCCCTATACATATCTACCTCTTTTACTCCAGTATCCCTGTCCCCTATACATATCTACCTCCATCACTCCAGTATCCCTGTCCCCTATACATATCTACCTCTTTTACTCCAGTATCCCTGTCCCCTATACATATCTACCTCCATCACTCCAGTATCCCTGTCCCCTATACATATCTACCTCTTTTACTCCAGTATCCCTGTCCCCTATACATATCTACCTCTTTTACTCCAGTATCCCTGTCCCCTATACATATCTACCTCTTTTACTCCAGTATCCTTGTACATTGTTAATATGGTACTGACCCTGTATATAGTCACCTGACCCCTATACATATCTACCTCTTTTACTCCAGTATCCCTGTCCCCTATACATATCTACCTCCATCACTCCAGTATCCCTGTCCCCTATACATATCTACCTCTTTTACTCCAGTATCCCTGTCCCCTATACATATCTACCTCCATCACTCCAGTATCCCTGTCCCCTATACATATCTACCTCTTTTACTCCAGTATCCCTGTCTCCTATACATATCTACCTCCATCACTCCAGTATTCCTGTCCCCTATACATATCTACCTCTTTTACTCCAGTATCCCTGTCTCCTTCCCCCTATACATGTCTACCTCCATCACTCCAGTATCCCTGTCCCCTATACATATCTACCTCCATCACTCCAGTATCCCTGTCCCCTATACATATCTACCTCTTTTACTCCAGTATCCCTGTCCCCTATACATATCTACCTATTTTACTCCAGTATCCCTGTCCCCTATACATATCTACCTCCATCACTCCAGTATCCCTGTCCCCTATACATATCTACCTCCATCACTCCAGTATCCCTGTCCCCTATACATATCTACCTCCACCACTCCAGTATCCCTGTCCCCTATACATATCTACCTCCATCACTCCAGTATCCCTGTCCCCTATACATATCTACCTCCATCACTCCAGTATCCCTGTCCCCTATACATATCTACCTCCATCACTCCAGTATCCCTGTCCCCTATACATATCTACCTCCATCACTCCAGTATCCCTGTCCCCTATACATATCTAACTCTTTTACTCCAGTATCCCTGTCCCCTATACATATCTACCTCTTTTACTCCAGTATCACTGCACATTGTTAATATGGTACTGACCCTGTATATAGTCACCTTACCCCTATACATATCTACCTCTTTGACTCCAGTATCCCTGCACATTGTTAATATGGTACTGACCCTGTATATAGTATGACTACGCCTATACATATCTACCGCCATCACTCCAGTATCCCTGTCCCCTTACCCATATCTACCTCCATCACTCCAGTATCCCTGTCCCCTATACATATCTAACTCTTTTACTCCAGTATCCCTGTCCCCTATACATATCTACCTCTTTTACTCCAGTATCACTGCACATTGTTAATATGGTACTGACCCTGTATATAGTCACCTTACCCCTATACATATCTACCTCTTTGACTCCAGTATCCCTGCACATTGTTAATATGGTACTGACCCTGTATATAGTATGACTACGCCTATACATATCTACCGCCATCACTCCAGTATCCCTGTCCCCTTACCCATATCTACCTCCATCACTCCAGTATCCCTGTCCCCTATACATATCTACCTCTACCACTCCAGTATCCCTGTACATTGTTAATATGGTACTGGAAATGACCCTGTATATAGTCACCTTACCCCTATACATATCTACCTCTACCACTCCAGTATCCCTGTACATTGTTAATATGGTACTGGAAATGACCCTGTATATAGTATGACTACCCCTATACATATCTACCTCTTTCACTCCAGTATCCCTGTACATTGTTAATATGGGACTGACCCTGTATATAGTCACCTTACCCCTATACATATCTACCTCCATCACTCCAGTATCCCTGTCCCCTTACCCATATCTACCTCCATCACTCCAGTATCCCTGCACATAGTTAATATGGTACTGGAAATGACCCTGTATATAGCTTACCTACTTTCTCGTGTTCTTCTGAATTCAATGTATTGTGTTGTTCTACTTGACTTTGCTCTTTCCCAACAATGCAGTAATCAATAACAATCAAGAAAGGCATTACACTATACTAGCGCACGTGACAAAAACTTGAGAAACATTTGACAAATGCATCCAACATTTATTTTCAAATAACATAGATAACATATTAAATGAAATGTCTACATATGTACCGATACATCCATCACAGTAACTGAACAAAATGTTAGCCCTGCCTACTTCCTCCACGTTGGCGCAGTCAAAGAAGGATCCAACAGTCTCCAATCAAGAGGCTCCACACTAGCAACATCCCTTCTCCGCTATTCACCGTCACAAAAAAAAAAGAAACTCCCAAGAGAACGTTGTAACAATTAGAGAAGCCAGTTCTCTGTTCACAGTTTGGGAGGCAGTTCCATTGTTAAGTCTTTATATGGACCAATCCCTTACGGTTTCCAAGGCTACACAAGCTCCTAAATCTGGACGGTCAACAGAGATACTAGCATCTGTTGAAGACTATGGAAGTCCTATTGAATACTGGTACAATATACATACACCAATTGGACGCTTGTGTCTCAGCGTCAAGAGTGATGGTGAGTCCAGTGATGATGAACCCACTTCAAATAGTACAGAGGATAGGTTCTTAACTCTGGTACAGGTGGTTTATGTGCAGCTCTGCATCAGAAAGCCACAAATAAAAAAGGGGGTTGAAATGTACAGCTCTGCATCAGAAAGCCACAAATAAAAAAGGGGGTTGAAATGTACAGCTCTGCATCAGAAAGCCACAACTAAAAAGGGGGTTGAAATGGGCAGCTCTGCATCAGAAAGCCACAACTAAAAAGGGGGTTGAAATGGGCAGCTCTGCATCAGAAAGCCACAACTAAAAAGGGGGTTGAAATGTACAGCTCTGCATCAGAAAGCCACAACTAAAAAGGGGGTTGAAATGTGCAGCTCTGCATCAGAAAGCCACAACTAAAAAGGGGGTTGAAATGGGCAGCTCTGCATCAGAAAGCTCTGGACCAGAGCTAGACCCTTGTTGCATAAAAAGGTGTCGGATGTTATTACATACATTCAATCTGTCACGAAGAATCAAAAAACACATATTATGGGTGAAACGGAGAACCATGAAATGCATGTCTGGCACATCTTCTCCCTGTTATAACTCCTTAAAATCTCATCTCTCCCTCTCCTCCCCTACTCGGCCGGGCCCACCAACCCGTTTTCTCCAATCCCACCTTCAGTCAATTCACTCTGGCCTGGACACTCATTCTCTCATTTCATTCCTCCTCACCTCTCAGTACCCTGCTGCTGAACACACTTCCTCCTCATCCACCTGTCGCCCCCCCGCCAGCCAAACTGTACACCCTCCTCTCTTCACCCCCCTCCCTCAAGAAATCAATGGGAGGGCTCTCAATTAGAGGTCACACGGTGGAGAGCGCCAGCCGAGTTCCAGCCAAGCGCCAGCTTTTCAATTACCAGGAGGCTCCTGCTGCTGCTGTGCCAACCCCCCCTCCCTCTCCTCTAATAGCCCCGCCCTCTCCTCTAATAGCCCCGCCCTCTCCTCTAATAGCCCCGCCCTCTCCTCTAATAGCCCCAACCCCCCAGATGTAGGACTGGGTTGTTGAAGATCTGAAGATCTGATGAAATGATGCAAAATGTTTTTAATGTTGTCCATTTTATTAGATGTAGTGGAAGACTTGTTGTTAATGTTGTATTCCAGTAAAAAATAGATAACACATTTTGAACAGCAGAGCAGGTGGTGTTTTATGACAGACAGAAATAAATAAACCTTTAAAAAAAATCACAACGATGTAACATGAAGCGGCATCTCTTCACTATATATACACACACACACAAATCATATATGTAAGGGATAATCAATGAGGGCTGTGTGTTCTATGGAAAATAATTAACGACGTGTTCCCACGACGTGCTAGCAGAGTGGACTTAATGCAACTGCGTGGGAGGTTATTTTCCAGAAAACGCATATAGCCCCGAGTTGATTATCCCTTTGATAACATGGTTGTAATTGAACACATTTGCTGGTAGAAATTGTGTTCAACGTCCACTGAAGAAGCTAGCAAGTTGACGAGATAGCTACAGTAGTTACCGTGGTAACCAAACAGACAGACTTTGCTAGTTTAGCTAACCAAACTATCAGTCCTAGTTTGCTATGATGAAAATTGAGTTCAACACGGCCAATACTGTTCTCAATTTGACCTTTGATTTCAAAAGCATCTTAAACAAAAACATGTAAGAGTGAACGAAAGTCATTGAATTCAACCGTGCTGATATACCATGCGTTATAGTGAAGTAATGTACGCTCTAAAATGCTCTTCAAACCCAATCAGAAACGACTATTCAACAATAAGATGGTATAATGTCTTATTAAACTATGGTATCCACACATCTATAAACAAACCTCAATTTGTATACATCAAAGTTTCTTCAACATGATTTACAGATGACTTCTTAAATACATTAGAAAATCGGGATTGTGTTCAGCAGGCACATAACAGAAGAAAACGGCTGAAAACAGAGAGGTACTCCTCCAACTTGTCCAATAAGAAACGCTCGTGTACTTTTTTGGGGGTTGCAAAATGATTTAAAAACGTTTAGTTACGGTGTGCCCTGATGAACACGACCCTGGTAAATTATCACATTTGAGTAAATTACATATCAAAAGCACAGAGTTGAATCAATGTTCAAAGAGCAAGTGTAAAAAGGCACGTTATGTCATGTTACTCTGAGTTGCTGGACCGACAACGGAGAGCATGTCAACGCTGCTAGTCGCTAAGAATATGTCTGTCTGTCTAAACAGCAGCAGCTATAACACAGCTCAGGTTAGATGGATGAGGCCATGGAGCCCATAGTTAGACCGGCAGCAGGTTCGGAGCTGAGGGAGGTGAGAGGCCAGCCAGGGAGAGACAGGGATGGGGGACACTGCAGCACTGCAGCAGGGAGATGAGAGGTTGACCGGGGAGAGACAGGGATGGGGGACACTGCAGCAGGGAGGTGAGAGGCCAGCTGGGGGGAGACAGGGATGGGGGACACTGCAGCAGGGAGGTGAGAGGCCAGCTGGGGAGAGACAGGGATGGGGGACACTGCAGCAGGGAGGTGAGAGGCCAGCTGGGGAGAGACAGGGATGGGGGACACTGCAGCAGGGAGATGAGAGGTTGACCGGGGAGAGACAGGGATAGGGGACACTGCAGCAGGGAGGTGAGAGGCCAGCCGGGGAGAGACAGGGATGGGGGACACTGCAGCAGGGAGGTGAGAGGCCAGCTGGGGAGAGACAGGGATGGGGGACACTGCAGCAGGGAGGTGAGAGGCCAGCCGGGGAGAGACAGGGATGGGGGACACTGCAGCAGGGAGGTGAGAGGCCAGCCGGGGAGAGACAGGGATGGGGGACACTGCAGCAGGGAGATGAGAGGTTGACCGGGGAGAGACAGGGATGGGGGACACTGCAGCAGGGAGGTGAGAGGCCAGCTGGGGAGAGACAGGGATGGGGGACACTGCAGCAGGGAGGTGAGAGGCCAGCTGGGGGGAGACAGGGATGGGGGACACTGCAGCAGGGAGGTGAGAGGCCAGCTGGGGAGAGACAGGGATGGGGGACACTGCAGCAGGGAGATGAGAGGTTGACCGGGGAGAGACAGGGATGGGGGACACTGCAGCAGGGAGGTGAGAGGCCAGCTGGGGAGAGACAGGGATGGGGGACACTGCAGCAGGGAGGTGAGAGGCCAGCTGGGGAGAGACAGGGATGGGGGACACTGCAGCAGGGAGGTGAGAGGCCAGCTGGGGAGAGACAGGGATGGGGGACACTGCAGCAGGGAGGTGAGAGGCCAGCTGGGGAGAGACAGGGATGGGGGACACTGCAGCAGGGAGGTGAGAGGCCAGCTGGGGAGAGACAGGGATGGGGGACACTGCAGCAGGGAGGTGAGAGGCCAGCTGGGGAGAGACAGGGATGGGGGACACTGCAGCAGGGAGGTAAGAGGCCAGCTGGGGAGAGACAGGGATGGGGGACACTGCAGCAGGGAGGTAAGAGGCCAGCTGGGGAGAGACAGGGATGGGGGACACTGCAGCAGGGAGATGAGCGGTTGACCGGGGAGAGACAGGGACTCATGCAGGGGCAAGATGTGCAGCAGCACTTTGTGGAAGTGGAACCAGGGATTATGGTTCCCTATAAGAGATTAGAGGTCAGAGGAGATTACTGGGTGGGAAAGGTAAGAGCGTCGACTCTGGATGAGTCGTGCCTCTACAAGGATGGAAGCAGGGATCCTCTGGAGGACCAGAGGAGATAGAGGTCTCAAAGCAGGGGACAGTCCACCAGACTTCAGAGAGGGTCTCAAAGCAGGGGACAGTCCACCAGACTTCAGAGAGGGTCTCAAAGAGACACTGTGGATGACATACCAGAATGGGGTGGGGGACACGCTTTGCCACTGTCCCTGAGCATGGCGTACAAACCAACTGGACCAGGTGAGAAAGGATTACAGTCCAGTTTATCTTCCTCTTTGGAAAAAGATGGGAGGGATGAAATGGACATCGTTGAATCCCTGGAAAACTGATGGAATGTGAGCGAGCGGCAAGGGGGACAAAATAAGTGCAACTCTACTTGTCTTATAGCTTTAATGAG
Source organism: Salvelinus namaycush (assembly GCF_016432855.1). Lineage (NCBI taxonomy): Eukaryota > Metazoa > Chordata > Actinopteri > Salmoniformes > Salmonidae > Salvelinus > Salvelinus namaycush. The sequence continues at coordinate 907,211 of NC_052337.1, read as the reverse complement.
AGGCGGACTGACAGCTTCTTCCCTAGTTTGTCTGCTTCTTCTTCTGGTAGTTACTTAGAAACGTGTGCTCTGTCCTGTAGTAACAGATGGGTAGAGGGCAGGTGACTCTCAGAATTCCCAGCTTTTCTAGAAATCCCGGTTGGAAGAATCCAGGAATCAGGAAGAAATAAGTAGGAAATCCAGAATCCTTCAAATAGGATTTCAGGGAAACCAGGACATTTTTTGGGGGGATAGTTACCTGCAGTTTGCAACACTAGAAAATGGTTGAGGAGGAGGAGGAGGGTCATTTCTGATTAGCGAAGAAGGCCTTGGTTTTTCCGCAGGTGGGGTTGGTACACAGTGGGCAGCGCAGGGTGAGCTGACGGGAACAGGACTCGTTTGACTTCAGGTGGGTTTGGACCAGGTCTGCCAGAGCCTGAGAGAGGAGGGTCAAGGGTCAAAGTTCGGTTGATTTGTCATATACATTTACCTATAAGCGACCTCGCCATAAACAAAATGAACACCTCCAAAAATAAACACATAGTACGCAGAATAACCGAGTGAGAGGGGGAGTGAGACAAAGAGAGAGACGGCCTTGTAGGAGGGCTGAGCGTGGCCGGAGGGAGGGAGGGAGGGATAGGCCAATCCCTTTGCTGGCCAGCCGTTCCCCAGGGCTTTCTTCCCAGCTAGTTAGCTGGGGTCTGCTCGGTCTGAGTAGCACTACCCACAATGCCTCTCTCCCTCCCTCTCTTAAATGAACCCCTCACACAGTTAGAAGTAAGAGGTCATGGAGGGGCTGCCACTTCAAAACGTCTCTCTGAACATCTTTGATTCCTCCAGCACTACTGATGAAGTCTCACCATCTCTCGGAGTCAGAGCGAGAAGCAGTATGTGCCCAGTATTTGCTTGGAACTTACACTGGGGATATTGAATGATCAACAGTGACGGAGTGCTTTATTCAACGCTCGGGCTGTCTACACATACATGTAACACACATTGCTACAGTCATTTTGATGTCAGAAAGAAAATGTATGGACATTTTGGCTGATTTATGAGACACATAGAAATGTATTAAACATGATTATTATTGTAGAGGAATGCATGTAAACTTTATTATGTTAAATATGTAAATTAGAAGCCTTTAATTGATGCTACTGTGACACCTGGTGTTTTCTTTATGGAATGGTCTGACTAGCCATGTGAGAGACTCAAACCTCCATCTTTATGGAATGGTCTGACTAGCCATGTGAGAGACTCAAACCTCCATCTTTATGGAATGGTCTGACTAGCCATGTGAGAGACTCAAACCTCCATCTTTATGGAATGGTCTGGCTAGCCATGTGAGAGACTCAAATCTCCATCTTTATGGAATGGTCTGACTAGCCATGTGAGACTCAAACCTCCATCTTTATGGAGTGGTCTGGCTAGCCATGTGAGAGACTCAAACCTCCATCTTTATGGAATGGTCTGACTAGCCATGTGAGACTCAAACCTCCATCTTTATGGAATGGTCTGGCTAGCCATGTGAGAGACTCAAACCTCCATCTTTATGGAATGGTCTGGCTAGCCATGTGAGAGACACAAACCTCCATCTTTATGGAATGGTCTGGCTAGCCATGTGAGAGACTCAAACATCCATCTTTATGGAATGGTCTGACTAGCCATGTGAGAGACTCAAACCTCCATCTTTATGGAATGGTCTGACTAGCCATGTGAGAGACTCAAACCTCCATCTTTATGGAGTGGTCTGACTAGCCATGTGAGAGATACAAACCTCCATCTTTATGGAATGGTCTGACTAGCCATGTGAGAGACTCAAACCTCCATCTTTATGGAATGGTCTGGCTAGCCATGTGAGAGACTCAAACCTCCATCTTTATGGAATGGTCTGACTAGCCATGTGAGAGATGCAAACCTCCATCTTTATGGAATGGTCTGGCTAGCCAATGGTCCATGCCGGCACCTAGGCTGGGTGCGTCACTTGATTGAGTCACAGACGTGATCTTTTTGTCCGGTTTTAAGCCCCTTCGGGCTCGTGTGGTTTGGGGAGATCTTCGTGGGCTATACTCAGCCTTGTCTCAGGGTAGTAACTTGGTGGTTGAAGACATCCCTCTAGTGGTGTGGGGGCTGTGCTTTGGCAAAGTGGGTGTGGTTATATCCTGCCTGGTTGGCCCTGTCCGGGGATATCGTCGGACGAGGCCAGTGTTCCCATCCACCCCTGCCTCAGTCTCCAGCATCTATGCTGTAATAGTTTGTGTGTCAGGGGGCTAGGGTCAGTCTGTTATATCTGATGTAATTATCCTGTCTTATCCAGTGTCCAGTGTTAATTTAAGTGTGTTCCCTCTAATTCTCTTACTCTCCCTCCCCTCCCAGAGGACCATGCCTCAAGACTACCTAGCCTGATGACTCCTGGCTGTCACCAGAAGTGCTACCTTGTCCCAGACCTGCTGTTTTCCTCTCTCTCTCTACCGCACCTGCTGTCTCGACGTCTGAATAGGCTATGAAAAGCCAACTGACATTTACTCCTGTTACACCCTCTACAACCACTGTGATTATTATTATCTCACCCTGCTGGTCATGTTTGAACATCTTGGCCATCCTAGCACAGCCAGAAGAGGTCACCCCTCATAGCCTGGTTCCTCTCTAGGTTTCTTCCTAGGTTTTGGCCTTTCTAGGGAGTTTTTCCTAGCCACCATGCTTCTACACCTGCATTGCTCGCTGTTTGGGGTTTTAGGCTGGGTTTCTGTACAGCACTTTGTGACATTAGCTGATGTACGAAGGGATATATAAATACATTTGATTTGATTAAACACTTGGAATAGTCTCCACAGAACAAGATTTACGTGTGTAAAACAAGGCAAGTTCACAAAATATGTCAGGTGGCGCTTTTGCTAAGGATGACATAGGACCCCGTATGTACTGTGAAGAAAGCAGTGAAAACATGTCCGTTGCCTCTCCTACCTGGAAAAATATTGGGTTTCCATTCAGAGATTCAGCCCTTCTGATGTTTTCTACGCCACACTGTGAGAGAACATAGGACTTGGTTAACTCAGCACCACAACAAGCAGGAAGGTATAACAACAATAAGACATTTAATTCTCCTGTACGATCAGTAATATTCTCGAGACGTTAGACTGGTGGACGGGACTGTGTACTTTAAAACTTCAATAGTGGTAGACTAAAGGGTCCACAGACAAACAACATCAACCTACAGAAACCATGTCCTCCTTTAATAACTCGGGAGAGTACACAGTCTCCCGTAATATCAGTGACAGGTCAGGGATCAGTCTACGGGGAGTGACGGGGAGTGAGAGAGAGTGAGAGACAGAGAGAGAGAGAGAAAGACGGGGAGCGAGAGAGCGACAAAGAGAGAGAGAAAGACGGGGAGCGAGAGAGACGGGGAGCGAGAGAGCGACGGGGAGCGAGAGAGCGAGAGAGAGACGGTGAGAGGGAGAGAGAGACCATATAACTGATCTGTGATTAGTATGGTGGCTATAGTCCTCCTGTCTCTCACACGCTCTACTATTCTACTTCTCCGACAGAATCTTTTGATGGAAGGACACTCTTTTCTATACAACATCTGTCATGTATAATCTTCACTCCACAGTTTTCCACATCATAAGAAGTTATGACATTGTCTTGTTAGGTAAGTAGTTACATAAGAAACACTCACTGACCTCTCCCATCGAGAGTACTCAATGTCTAGCTCACACAGACACATACCTCTTCTGCCATCAAGAGTAATCAATGTCTAGCTCACACAGACACGTACCTCCTCTGCCATCAAGAGTACTCAATGTCTAGCTCACACAGACACGTACCTCCTCTCCCATCAAGAGTACTCGATGTCTAGCTCACACAGACACGTACCTCCTCTCCCATCAAGAGTACTCAATGTCTAGCTCACACAGACACGTACCTCCTCTCCCAGCACCTGAGAGTACTCAATGTCCAGTTCATGCAGCGTTTCGATGTGGTCGCTGGTGAAGGCGATGGGGACCAGCAGCAGGTTCTTCTTGCCCCGTTCACACAGACCCTTGATGACATCATCTGTCTGAGGGCCCAGCCACGGCATAGGACCAACCTAGAGAGGACAGAGACACAATTATCTGTCTGAGGGCCCAGCCACGGCATAGGACCAACCTAGAGAGGACAGAGACATAATTATCTGTCTGAGGGCCCAGCCACGGCATAGGACCAACCTAGAGAGGACAGAAACACAATTATCTGTCTGAGGGCCCAGCCACGGCATAGGACCAACCTCGAGAGGACAGAGACACAATTATCTGTCCGAGGGCCCAGCCACGGCATAGGACCAACCTAGAGAGGACAGAGACACAATTATCTGTCTGAGGGCCCAGCCACGGCATAGGACCAACCTCGAGAGGACAGAGACACAATTATCTGTCTGAGGGCCCAGCCACGGCCCCCATAGGACCGACCTAGAGAGGACAGAGACACAATTATCTGTCTGAGGGCTCAGCCACGGCATAGAACCCGACCTCGAGAGGACAATCAAGTCTGATTTATTTTTGAAAAGCTGCTGCACCAAGAATGTCTCTGAATTTCATATGTGGAAGTTAGGTGAATTGCAACAGCACTAGACTGCATTCAAAACAAAATCTCCCCTTCATCCCATTTATCCGCCACTCGGGCTCCGGGGCAGCGGTCTAAGGGCACTGCATCTCAGTGCTAAGAGGCGTCACTACAGACACCCTGTTTCAAATCCAGGTCCGTATCACAACCGGTCGTGATTGGGAGTCCCATAAGGGCGGCGCACAATTGGCCCAGCGTCGTCCGGGTTTGGCCGGTGTAGGCCGTCATTGTAAATAAGAATTTGTTCTTAACTGACTTGCCTAGTTTAAATAAAAGGTTAAATAAAAGGTTAAAAAAAAATGATTTTTTTTAAAAACATGGGAGACTGATGCTTTAGCCTTTGACTTCTGGTTTCGGCTCCCTAGCTGGAAAAAATATATTTTTTGTTATCAAAAAGATATTTCACAGCGATTTAGATGGTACAATGATTCCCTATACTATTCAGAGTTTGTTTTCTCACATAAACTAAAATTGAGAGACGTAAAACCAATTTTGCAACCAGGAAATGACAGAGCGATTTCTACATTGGCCACTTGACTCGATTTCCACTAGATAAAACACAGCCACAAAGTTGAACCAGCTTTCCCAATTTCGAGAAACAGATGCCGCTCCGGCAGGAGAAATCAATAGGCGAATATCACAGCCAATCACAACACTGGCAGGTTAGTAATACTGTGAAACACCGTCGTTCCACTATAACTACAGATATATTATGGACATTTTCTGAAATGGCAAGGCAAAAAATACAACTTTAAGTTAATTTCACGAGTCATAATAGACTCGACATCATTAAAAAGCAATTCAGGCTTTTCAAATTAAGACAGAGCATTAGATATGTGAATACATTAAGAGTTCTAACCAAATTGATAATATAGTATTGTATTTAGAAGATCCACGGGTGTTAAACTGCAGTCCCTGGTTCGAATACAGGCTGCATCACATCCGGGCCGTGATTGGGAGTCCCATAGGGCGGCGCAGCGTCGTCCGGGTTTGGCCGGTGTAGGCCGTCATTGTAAATTAACTGACTTGCCTAGTTAAATAAAGGTTAAATAAAAAAATACTAATTTTCAATGCTGTGGCTGAACTAATTATTATGTGATGTGTCAGTTACAAAACCTGGTGAGGCCAGGGGTCAAGGGTCAGGGCCACCACATATAGACTGGCATTACATACCGATCACCACAGGGTTGGTCAACATGTATCATATCAGATGCTTTCTGTCTGCTCCCAGTCTCAGCCCTGTGTTTCTACCTCAATAAGACCAATGATCTCAGCCCTGTGTTTCTACCTCAATAACACCAATGATCTCAGCCCTGTGTTTCTACCTCAATAAGACCAATGATCTCAGCCCTGTGTTTCTACCCCAATAAGACCAATGATCTCAGCCCTGTGTTTCTACCCCAATAAGACCAATGATCTCAGCCCTGTGTTTCTACCCCAATAAGACCAATGATCTCAGCCCTGTGTTTCTACCTCAATAAGACCAATGATCTCAGCCCTGTGTTTCTACCCCAATAAGACCAATGATCTCAGCCCTGTGTTTCTACCCCAATAAGACCAATGATCTCAGCCCTGTGTTTCTACCTCAATAAGACCAATGATCTCAGCCCTGTGTTTCTACCCCAATAAGACCAATGATCTCAGCCCTGTGTTTCTACCTCAATAAGACCAATGGTCTCAGCCCTGTGACCACAGTGTCCAATTAAAAATGCATATTTTGACCAATGGGTAAAATATGTTAGTTGTGCAGATAATCCTATAAGAAAACCAATTGTCCAAACCGCATGTCTCTATCATAAGCCGTTCAGAGGTTATTTAACATTTACACCCTTGTAGAGTGGCCCAGTTTACACCCTTGTAGAGTGGCCCAGTTTACACCCTTGTAGAGTGGCCCAGTTTACACCCTTGTAGAGTGGCCCAGTTTACACCCTTGTAGAGTGGCCCAGTTTACACCCTTGTAGAGTGGCCAGAACTAGGGTGAATAATTAAAATGGAGGCCAGAGGATTAAAGTAGTCAATCTAGATTTTATTTTTGTTGTGTCAGCTAGGCTGGATGCAGTCTTACGGCTACTGAATACCTGACAGGCTCACTTTCCCGTTGAACTAGTCATCCTTCTTAAATCCGCAGGACATAAAACAATATAGGAGGTCAGATGGATATGTAGTCATTCATTTTGTTTTCGCCCCTTTTTCGTGATTGACGTGTTGCTGTGCGTTTTGTTGCTGTGCGTTTTGCTGCCAACTTTACTTTGCTAGCTGACAACTTTACGTTTTGTTTTGTTTTTGTTTTTAATTACCGTTTATATTTTTAGTTTTTCCATCGCAACTTTTTTCCCTCATTCAACTTTTTCGCTCCGGACGCTTTATCTGGACATGGTTCGTCAACACCTTCAACAGCCGAAGCTAAGTAGTAACATTAACATGATGTCTTCTAATTGCGGTCGCTGTACTCATAATATACAGGAGAACGATCGCCTTACGGCGAGAATAGCTGTGCTACAAGCCCAGCTTCAGACGCAATCGTTAGGCAAGGGTATTTTCAGTGTAGGAAAGGAAGAAACAGCGTCTGTGCCACCAGTAAGTACATATAGTAACGTTAGTATAAACCCTCCCGCACAGTCCCCGCAGCCGGACAACTTTCTCATGGCTTCTGGAGGGAAATGCTGTAGGAATGCTCAACTGGTGTCGCTCATTCAGCCGACAGAAACTTTCAACCGGTTCTCCCCATTATGTAGCGAGTCTGAGTCTTCTCTTGTCTCTACTCCTCCCGTTACGGGGTCTGAGACGCCGAAGGCTCCCACCATTAGCTCTGACAAATTGAAAACCCTAGTCATTGGCGACTCCATTACCCGCAGTATTAGACTTAAAACGAATCACCCAGCGATCATACACTGTTTACCAGGGGGCAGGGCTACCGACGTTAAGGCTAATCTAAAGATGGTGCTGGCTAAAGCTAAATCTGGCGAGTGTAGAGAGTATAGAGATATTGTTATCCACGTCGGCACCAACGATGTTAGGATGAAACAGTCAGAGGTCACCAAGTGCAACATAGCTTCAGCGTGTAAATCAGCTAGAAAGATGTGTCGGCATCGAGTAATTGTCTCTGGCCCCCTCCCAGTTAGGGGGAGTGACGAGCTCTACAGCAGAGTCTCAGCACTCAATCGCTGGTTGAAAACTGTTTTCTGCCCCTCCCAAAAGATAGAATTTGTAGATAATTGGCCCTCTTTCTGGGACTCACTGTAAGAAATTGTAATAGAGACTGGAAACTAGTAATAACAACATTTCAACATAAGCCATGTTTTATACAAAATACACATACTCCTCATTTCTCTTGGACATATGCTGGACTTATTAAGACACCAACTACAGACACACAATTCCCCTCCCCCATGATAACCATAGACACACAACACAAGGTTGGAGCTCAAGACAGTTCTTTGTCTCAGGAACCAATGGAACGTTGACACCAGGCCTGTTAAGGACTACCCAAGACCCAGATCGACCAATCGGAAGGCCAGACTTCCAGATCAACCTACTTTGCTTGTTGTCTATATAAAACTGTACAACTGCTTAAACTACCTCTTTCCGGACGATTTCATACGAATCAGACAGAAAGAGCCGTGCCGCACGCTTTGACTAATATCTTTACACTTGAATAAATCTGCCTTATTATAAAATTATACACCTCGTCCTATGTCTCTTCTTGTTCTCCTGTCTCCAGTAAAACGTTTTATCAACATCACCCACAAACAGGACCAAGCCTGACCTGCTGAGGAGTGACGGACTCCATCCTAGCTGGAGGGGTGCTCTCATCTTATCTACCAACATAGATAGGGCTCTAACTCCTCTAGCCCCACAATGAAATAGGGTGCAGGCCAGGCAGCAGGCTGTTAGCCAACCTGCCAGCTTAGTGGAGTCTGCCAATAGCACAGTCAGTGTAGTCAGCTCAGCCATACCCATTGAGACTGTGTCTGTGCCTCGACCTAGGTTGGGCAAAACTAAACATGGCGGTGTTCGCCTTAGCAATCTTATTAGGATAAAGACCTCCTCCATTCCTGCCATTATTGAAAGAGATCGTGATACCTCACATCTCAAAATAGGGTTACTTAATGTTAGATCCCTCACTTCAAAGGCAGTCATAGTCAATGAACTAATCACTGATCATAATCTTGATGTGATTGGCCTGACTGAAACATGGCTTAAGCCTGATGAATTTACTGTGTTAAATGAGGCCTCACCTCCTGGTTACACTAGTGACCATATCCCCCGTGCATCCCGCAAAGGCGGAGGTGTTGCTAACATTTACGATAGCAAATTTCAATTTACAAAAAAAAAAATGACGTTTTCGTCTTTTGAGCTTCTAGTCATGAAATCTATGCAGCCTACTCAATCACTTTTTATAGCTACTGTTTACCGGCCTCCTGGGCCATATACAGCGTTCCTCTCTGAGTTCCCTGAATTCCTATCAGACCTTGTAGTCATAGCAGATCATATTCTAATTTTTGGTGATTTTAATATTCATATGGAGAAGTCCACAGACCCACTCCAAAAGTCTTTCGGAGCCATCATCGACTCAGTGGGTTTTGTCCAACATGTCTCTGGACCTACTCACTGCCACAGTCATACTCTGGACCTAGTTTTGTCCCATGGAATAAATGTTGTAGATCTTAATGTTTTTCCACATAATCCTGGACTATCGGACCACCATTTTATTACGTTTGCAATCGCAACAAATAATCTGCTCAGACCCCAACCAAGGAGCATCAAAAGTCGTGCTATAAATTCTCAGACAACACAAAAATTCCTTGATGCCCTTCCAGACTCCTTCTGCCTACCCAAGGACGTCAGAGGACAAAAATCAGTTAACCACTTAACTGAGGAACTCAATTTAACCTTGCGCAATACCCTAGATGCAGTTGCACCCCTAAAAACGAAAAACATTTGTCATAAGAAACTAGCTCCCTGGTATACAGAAAATACCCGAGCTTTGAAGCAAGCTTCCAGGAAATTGGAACGGAAATGGCGCCACACCAAACTGGAAGTCTTCCGACTAGCTTGGAAAGACAGTACCGTGCAGTACCGAAGAGCCCTCTGCTGCTCGATCATCCTACTTTTCCAACTTAATCGAGGAAAATAAGAACAATCCAAAATTTCTTTTTGATACTGTTGCAAAGCTAACTAAAAAGCAGCATTCCCCAAGAGAGGATGGCTTTCACTTCAGCAGTAATAAATTCATGAACTTCTTTGAGGAAAAGATCATGACCATTAGAAAGCAAATTACGGACTCCTCTTTGAATCTGCGTATTCCTCCAGGGCTTAGCTGTCCTGGATCTGCACAGCTCTGCCAGGGCCTGGGATCGGGAGAGACACTTAAGTGTTTTAGTACTATATCTCTTGACACAATGATGAAAATGATCATGGCCTCTAAACCTTCAAGCTGCATACTGGATCCTATTCCTACTAAACTGCTGAAGGAGCTGCTTCCTGTGCTTGGCCCTCCTATGTTGAACATAATAAACAGCTCTCTATCCACCGGATGTGTACCAAACTCACTAAAAGTGGCAGTGATAAAGCCTCTCTTGAAAAAGCCAAACCTTGACCCGGAAAATATAAAAAACTATCGGCCTATATCGAATCTTCCATTCCTCTCAAAAATTTTAGAAAAAGCTGTTGCGCAGCAACTCACTGCCTTTCTGAAGACAAACAATGTATACGAAATGCTTCAGTCTGGTTTTAGACCCCATCATAGCACTGAGACTGCACTTGTGAAGGTGGTAAATGACCTTTTAATGGCGTCAGACCGAGGCTCTGCATCTGTTCTCGTGCTACTAGACCTTAGTGCTGCCTTTGACACCATCGATCACCACATTCTTTTGGAGAGACTGGAAACCCAAATTGGTCTACACGGACAAGTTCTGGCCTGGTTTAGATCTTACCTGTCGGAAAGATATCAGTTTGTCTCTGTGAATGGTCTGTCCTCTGACAAATCAACTGTACATTTCGGTGTTCCTCAAGGTTCCGTTTTAGGACCACTATTGTTTTCACTATATATTTTGCCTCTTGGGGATGTTATTCGAAAACATAATGTTAACTTTCACTGCTATGCGGATGACACACAGCTGTACATTTCAATGAAACATGGTGAAGCCCCAAAATTGCCCTCGCTAGAAGCCTGTGTTTCAGACATAAGGAAGTGGATGGCTGAAAACTTTCTACTTTTAAACTCGGACAAAACAGAGATGCTTGTTCTAGGTCCCAAGAAACAAAGAGATCTTCTGTTAAATCTGACAATTCATCTTGATGGTTGTAAAATCGTCTCAAATAAAACTGTGAAGGACCTCGGCGTTACTCTTGACCCTGATCTCTCTTTTGACGAACATATCAAGACTGTTTCAAGGACAGCTTTTTTCCATCTACGTAACATTGCAAAATTCAGAAATTTTCTGTCCAAAAACGATGCAGAAAAATTAATCCATGCATTTGTTACTTCTAGGTTAGACTACTGCAATGCTCTACTTTCCGGCTACCCGGATAAAGCACTAAATAAACTTCAGTTAGTGCTAAATACGGCTGCTAGAATCCTGACTAGAACCAAGAAATTTGATCATATTACTCCAGTGCTAGCTTCCCTACACTGGCTTCCTGTTAAGGCAAGGGCTGATTTCAAGGTTTTACTGTTAACCTATAAAGCGTTACATGGGCTTGCTCCTACCTATCTTTCCGAGTTGGTCCTGCCGTACATACCAATACGTACGCTACGGTCACAAGACGCAGGCCTCCTAATTGTCCCTAGAATTTCTAAGCAAACAGCGGGAGGCAGGGCTTTCTCCTATAGATCTCCATTTTTATGGAACAGTCTGCCTACCCATGTGAGAGACGCAGACTCGGTCTCAACCTTTAAGTCTTTACTGAAGACTTATCTCTTCAGTAGGTCATATGATTGAGTGTAGTCTGGCCCAGGAGTGTGAAGGTGAACGGAAAGGCTCTGGAGCAACGAACCGCCCTTGCTGTCTCTGCCAGGCCGGTTCCCCTCTCTCCACTGGGATTCTCTGCCTCTAACCCTATTACAGGGGCTGAGTCACTGGCTTACTGGTGCTCTTTCATGCCGTCCCTAGGAGGGGTGCGTCACTTGAGTGGGTTGAGTTACTGACGTGATCTTCCTGTCTGGGTTGGCGCCCCCCCTTGGTTTGTGCTGTGGTGGAGACCTTTGTGGGCTATACTCGGCCTTGTCTCAGGATTGTAAGTTGGTGGTTGAAGATATCCCTCTAGTGGTGCGGGGGCTGTGCTTTGGCAAAGTGGGTGGGGTTATATCCTTCCTGTTTGGCCCTGTCCGGGGGTTTCTTCGGATGGGGCCACAGTGTCTCCTGACCGCTCCTGTCTCAGCCTCCAGTATTTATGCTGCAGTAGTTTATGTGTCGGGGGGCTGGGGTCAGTTGGTTATACCTGGAGTACTTCTCCTGTCTTATCCAGTGTCCTGTGTGAATTTAAGTATGCTCTCTCTAATTCTCTCGTTCTCTCTTTCTCTCTGAGAACCTGAGCCCTAGGACCATACGTCAGGACTACCGGGCATGATGACTCCTTGCTGTCCCCAGTCCGCCTGGCCTTGCTGCTATTCCAGTTTCAGCTGTTCTGCCTGCGGTTATGGAACCGCCACCTGTCCCAGACCTGTTGTTTTTCAACTCTTAATGATCGGCTATGAAAAGCCAACTGAAAATTATTCATGATTATTATTTGACCATGCTTGTCACTTATGAACATTTTTGAACATCTTAGCATAGTTCTGTTATAATCTCCACCCGGCACAGCCAGAAGAGGACTGGCCACCCCTCATAGCCTGGTTCCTCTCTAGGTTTCTTCCTAGGTTTTGGCCTTTCTAGGGAGTTTTTCCTAGCCACCGTGCTTCTACACCTGCATTACTAGCTGTTTGGGGTTTTAGGCTGGGTTTCTGTACAGCACTTCGAGATATTAGCTGATGTACGAAGGGCTATATAAAATAAAATTGATTGATTGATTGATTGACATCCAATTGGTAGTTACAGAATTGTCCCATCGCTGCAACTCCCGTACGGACTCGGGAGAGGCGAAGGTCGAGAGCCATACGTCCTCTGAAACACGACCCTGCCAAGCCGCACTGCTTCTTGATACACCGCTCGCTTAACCCGGAAGCCAGCCGCACCAATGTGTCAAAGGAAACACCGTACAGCTGGCGACCGAAGTCAGCTTGCAGCCGCCCGGCCTGCCACAAGGAGTCGCTAGAGCGCAATGGGACAAGGAAATCCCGGCCGGCTAAACCCTCCCCTAACCTGGACGACGCTGGGCCAATTGTGCGCCGCCTCATGGATCTCCCGATTACGGCCGGCTGTGGCACAGCCTGGGATCGAACCCGGGGCTGTAGTGACGCCTCAAGCACTGCAGCGTCTTATGGATACTGATTTTGAGACGACATGTAGCATCTTTCGTATTTGATTTTCATACAAATTCAAAACTCCTGATCTTTCTTTACGATGATTTCACACATAAAAAACAAGCGTATCTATGTCAACGGAACACTGAGGGTATTTTAAGCTTTTATTTTCAAAGCCTTTTACATTTAATTCAGCTCGTGGCATGCTAATTTAGCCTTTTTGCGACCCGCCGAAAAACAACTTTATAGACTACGACCACAAAATGTAACATTTTTCTTGGTAAAATGTATTTTATAACAAAAGGAAGTGCGATTTCATCACCGAAGCGCTTTCACACTCATTCTGGGTAGAGTGGACCGCCTTCACCGTATTGCATCAGCCCTGATGGAGAAACCCTTTCACCACAAGACCACTACAGAACAACAACACAGTCCTGAAAAAGACTATCTAGCCAGTGGCTCTGTGCGTTTAGCCTGAACTAGAAACGTCGAGGAGGTAACCACGAGTGTAGAAGTCATCTACGTTTTGAGGCTGTAATTCTCTCTGCACCACAGATGAAAGACAGTGTGTGTGTGTGGTCGTTACCCTGGACTGCCAGACCAGGCGGTAAGGATTACAGTGCTGTAGTCTCTCCATGACTCTCTGCACAGTGGCTCCAACCTCTTGAGGGTACGGATCTCCCCTGTTCACCACCTAGAGAGAGACAAGACTGACACTGAAAACTTGCCTGGTTACCCATCTTGACAGACAACACTTAACCCCCTTCTTTCTCATTGAACTTTTCAAAGCAAAATGTATCAATCAAATATATTTATTTATATAGCCCTTCTTACGTCAACATAAAGTGCTTTAGTTATCAATGTTTATTTTTTGGGTAAAACTTGTATCACGAGTCTTCAATGAAATCCTCAATTAGTAACGTCCCGATAACGTCTTAGAGGAATATGTATTCTATGAATGGTCAGCACTGTACTCACAGAGCCATAGAGTACAACAACACTGAACCGTCACACATCCCTACTAGAAAAAAGTAGCCATGTTTAATTTCCACTGATAATGTCTGATAATGTCTGGCATGCCGATGTCATGACGATTAAAATGTGTGTCCTTAGCAACAGTCCTGTACTCACAGACAAGGGTAGTGAGTGAGCTGAGAACAGGATAACCACATCATCCCTCTTCTCTGGGGGAAACTTCTGCAGCTCGTTGAGGACATGCTGAGAGAAACACTACAGAGACAATACAGATATATTATTAGGACACATGTCATAATCAATAAAAGGTGCAGCGTGTTCCATTTGGCTGCTGGGGGGGGGGGTAAGGAGACCCCCCAGCTCTCTGCAAAACCATTGACAACTACATTTGAAGTCGCAAGTTAACATACACCTTAGCCAAATACACCTAAACTCAGGTTCTGAAAATTCCGTTTTAGGGTCTGTCAGGATCACCACTTCATTTTAAGAACGTGAAATGTCAGAATAATAGTAGAGAGAAGGATTTATTTAAGCTTTTATTTCTTTCATCACACTCCCAGTGGGTCAGAAGTTTACATACACTCAATTAGTATTTGGTAGCATTGCCTTTAAATTGTTTAACTTGGGTCAAACGTTTCTGGGAGCCTTCCACAAGCTTCCCAGGCCAGTGACAAGAAATCTCAATTGAATCTGTTTTAAATTCAGGCTGTAACACAATAGAAAAGCCCTGTAGCTAGCTTCATCAGACATGACCCTTTTGGAAAGAGCTTGACATGGCCAAGTCCTCGTCCTGGTAAAGTTGTCAGTTGGACTACTGTCACCGCCACTATAGATGGAAAGCAAATCAAACACTATATTTGGATATAGCCGTGTAGTTTGTCCCCTGAAAGTTAGCTTGTTAACTAGCCATATTGACGTGATCCGTTACCTAGCTAGCCAATTTGATGTGATCCATCAATCAATGTAGCCTATCATGTTTCTCAGCAGCAATCAGGATTAAAAACTCTTAAAAACAAATGTTGAAAAAGGGATAATGTTAGCTAACTTCGCTAGGTAGTCTTACGTTGGTTGGAGAAAAAAGTACATTATGTCTACCTATCACTATACGTTTAGCCAACTGTACAACGTTTCTACCAGTAGCTAGCAAAGTTAACATTACCAGCTAACTGTACAACGTTTCTACCAGTAGCTAGCAAAGTTAACATTACTAGCTAACTGAAGTTTCTACCAGTAGCTAGCAAAGTTAACATTACCAGCTAACTGTACAAAGTTTCTACCAGTAGCTAGCAAAGTTAACATTACTAGCTAACTGAAGTTTCTACCAGTAGCTAGCAAAGTTAACATTACCAGCTAACTGTACAAAGTTTCTACCAGTAGCTAGCAAAGTAAACATTACCAGCTAACTGTACAAAGTTTCTACCAGTAGCTAGCAGATTAAACATTACTAGCTAACTGTATAAAGATCCTACCAGTAGCTAGCAAATTTAACATTACCAGCTAACTGTACATGCGCCCTTCTGCTGCTTGACAGGCAGAGCCCACAAAGGATGGGAAATTAACCTAAACCACTCTTACTTGTCAGGTATAGCTCACATTTATTTTATAATCACTCAAATATCCAATTAATGGTGGCATATTGAGAGATATTGTGAGGCTACTGTCACATTATCTGAAATGACAAGGTCAACTGAGGTTTCCTGATCATGAAAAGCATGCAGGTCCTTGCTGTAGTGTAGCCTATAACTCTGTTGATGATAGAACCGTCACTCCAAACCTAGCGGACCAATGGAGACTCGTTGTCCACGCTTCCCTCTAAATCCCGCCCTTCACGGAAAAATAACTATAACTCTGTTGATGATAGAGATAAATGTGGGCAATTCCATTGCATGGATTTAATCAGGAAATGTGTAGTTGTGACTCTGCTCTTCAATAGGTGATGATATAACAACCAAATAGTTCTAACCTTTATTGAACAATCCCTTGAAAACGGCACGTAGTTTTCAATGGTTTTAGCGGAGCTGCGGGTCTAATCCATGTCTAATCGCGCACTAGCAACTCCTGTGGCGGGCCGGGCGCAGTGCGCGCTGACCCGGTCGCCAGGTGTACGGTGTTTCCTCCGACACATTGGTGCGGATGACTTCCGGGTTGGATGGGCATTGTGTCAAGAAGCAGTGCGGCTTGGTTGGGTCGTGTTTCGGAGGACGCGCGGCTCTCGACCTTCGCCTCTCCCGAGTCCGTACGGGAGTTGCAGCGATAAGACAGTAACTACTAACAATTGGATACCACGAAATTGGGGAGAAAAAAGGGGGTAACCCCAAAAAAAGTTATAAATAAAAAAATTCCACTTGAACAGAAATGGAGTCAGTCAAAAGTAGTGCACTCCTTTTTGACTTAGGGCTTCTTTTCACACAGCTAATTACAAGGCAGGAAGGGAATCCCATTACAGCCCAGATATATCCCTGACATCATGTTCTGTTGTTGCCTTAAAATGCTTCTTTAACTATGACTAAAGTTCTATTTAACCTAGTTCTACAGTTCTATTTAACCTAGAGTAACATCCCTGACTTCAGTGCTGCCTCTTTAAAATGAGGACCATGGGTGACTCCAGAAATAGCAATGGGTCTTCCCTTTAGGGGTTAACCCTGACTAAAGATAGTTATTGTCCTTTCTTAACCTCAACAGACTATAACAATCTGATAATGTGAGTGGATTTGCCATCCAGGTAAAATGTCATAAAACATTTTGAGGTTATCAGAGGGAATTGAGACCCCCATGTGCGGAATCATTTTGACTGTAGACAGTTAGGGAGTCTCACCTCGACCAACAGGGGGTGTGTGGGCCAGCGGTCGATGACACTCCACCTCATCTTAGGCCTGTCTGCTCTGCTGCTGTAGTATCGATAGATAGCGTTCAGACTGCTGCCTGTTTTCAACAACAAAACAAACCATTACAACACACACCAAGTTATTTGTTTCTGGCCATTTTGAGTCTGTAATCGAACCCACAAAAATGCTGATGCTCCCAGATACTCAACTAGTCTAAAGAAGGACAGTTTTATTGCTTCTTTAATCAGAACAACAGTTTTCAGCTGTGCTAACATAATTGCAAAAGGGTTTTCTAATGATCAATTAGCCTTTTAAATTGATAAACTTGGATTAGCTAACACAATGTGCCATTGGAACACAGGAGTGATGGTTGCTGATAATGGGCCTCAGTAGATATTCCATTAAAAAAAAAATATATATAAAAAAAAATCAGCATTAACAATGTCTACACTGTATTTCTGATCAATTTGATGTTATTTTAAAAATGGACAAACTTTTTATTTTGCTTTTTTTTCCAAAAATAAGGACATTTCTAAGTGACCCCCAAACTTTTGAACGGTAATGTGTTTATATAGCCCTTCAAAACAGTTTTACACAGTGCTTTACAAAAGTACTACTAAGTGGGTGTGGCGTATTCAGTCTTCCTGTGTCTTCTTGTGTTGATAAGAACAAGATCAAGTCCACTTATCAGTAACTCCCAGGCCAAGACTAACTTTTTGAA
Organism: Salvelinus namaycush; assembly: GCF_016432855.1. Taxonomy (NCBI): domain Eukaryota; kingdom Metazoa; phylum Chordata; class Actinopteri; order Salmoniformes; family Salmonidae; genus Salvelinus; species Salvelinus namaycush. Next base: position 889,711 of record NC_052337.1, on the reverse strand, counting down.
AAAGACAAGATGTATGAGTGGGTGACAGGTCCAGAACAGGGACAGTAGTGGATGAGGTGAGTTACAATGTAAAGCACTATGAGGACATTGGAAAATGTAAATCAAACTTATATTAGGGAAGATGGGAAAGGAAAGGGGGATACCTAAGATTTTTTACCTTTGTCAGCTCGGCCCCAGTTCTACCTGTTGTAGAACAGCTGTACTGTAGCGGGGGCTGGGTCTACCTGTTGTAGAACAGCTGTATTGTGGGTACTGGGCCTACCTGTTGTAGAACAGCTGTACTGTGGGTACTGGGTCTACCTGTTGTAGAACAGCTGTATTGTGGGTACTGGGTCTACCTGTTGTCGAACAGCTGTATTGTGGGTACTGGGTCTACCTGTTGTAGAACAGCTGTATTGTGGGTACTGGGTCTACCTGTTGTAGAACAGCTGTATTGAGGGTACTGGGTCTACCTGTTGTAGAACAGCTGTACTGTAGCGGGGGCTGGGTCTACCTGTTGTAGAACAGCTGTATTGTGGGTACTGGGTCTACCTGTTGTCGAACAGCTGTATTGTGGGTACTGGGTCTACCTGTTGTAGAACAGCTGTATTGTGGGTACTGGGTCTACCTGTTGTCGAACAGCTGTATTGTGGCTACTGGGCCTACCTGTTGTAGAACAGCTGTATTGTGGGTACTGGGTCTACCTGTTGTAGAACAGCTGTATTGAGGGTACTGGGTCTACCTGTTGTAGAACAGCTGTACTGTAGCGGGGGCTGGGTCTACCTGTTGTCGAACAGCTGTATTGTGGCTACTGGGCCTACCTGTTGTAGAACAGCTGTATTGAGGGTACTGGGTCTACCTGTTGTAGAACAGCTGTACTGTAGCGGGGGCTGGGTCTACCTGTTGTCGAACAGCTGTATTGTGGCTACTGGGCCTACCTGTTGTAGAACAGCTGTATTGAGGGTACTGGGTCTACCTGTTGTAGAACAGCTGTATTGTGGGTACTGGGTCTACCTGTTGTAGAACAGCTGTATTGTGGGTACTGGGTCTACCTGTTGTAGAACAGCTGTATTGTGGGTACTGGGTCTACCTGTTGTAGAACAGCTGTATTGTGGGTACTGGGTCTACCTGTTGTAGAACAGCTGTATTGTGGGTACTGGGTCTACCTGTTGTAGAACAGCTGTACTGTAGCGGGGGCTGGGTCTACCTGTTGTAGAACAGCTGTATTGTGGGTACTGGGTCTACCTGTTGTAGAACAGCTGTACTGTAGCGGGGGCTGGGTCTACCTGTTGTAGAACAGCTGTATTGTGGGTACTGGGCCTACCTGTTGTAGAACAGCTGTATTGAGGGTACTGGGTCTACCTGTTGTCGAACAGCTGTATTGTGGCTACTGGGTCTACCTGTTGTAGAACAGCTGTATTGTGGGTACTGGGTCTACCTGTTGTAGAACAGCTGTATTGTGGGTACTGGGTCTACCTGTTGTAGAACAGCTGTATTGTGGGTACTGGGTCTACCTGTTGTAGAACAGCTGTATTGTGGGTACTGGGTCTACCTGTTGTAGAACAGCTGTACTGTGGGTACTGGGCCTACCTGTTGTAGAACAGCTGTATTGTGGGTACTGGGTCTACCTGTTGTAGAACAGCTGTATTGTGGGTACTGGGTCTACCTGTTGTAGAACAGCTGTATTGTGGGTACTGGGTCTACCTGTTGTAGAACAGCTGTATTGTGGGTACTGGGTCTACCTGTTGTAGAACAGCTGTATTGTGGGTACTGGGCCTACCTGTTGTAGAACAGCTGTATTGTGGGTACTGGGCCTACCTGTTGTAGAACAGCTGTATTGTGGGTACTGGGTCTACCTGTTGTAGAACAGCTGTACTGTGGGTACTGGGTCTACCTGTTGTAGAACAGCTGTATTGTGGGTACTGGGTCTACCTGTTGTAGAACAGCTGTATTGTGGGTACTGGGTCTACCTGTTGTAGAACAGCTGTATTGTGGGTACTGGGTCTACCTGTTGTAGAACAGCTATATTGTGGGTACTGGGTCTACCTGTTGTAGAACAGCTGTATTGTGGCTACTGGGCCTACCTGTTGTAGAACAGCTGTATTGTGGGTACTGGGTGAAAGCCACTGCTCTCTCTACTCCATCCTTCTCCATCTCCTCAATAGCCTCCTCCGTCAGAGGATGCACGTAGCGAAACCCTATGTAGAATTTATGAGGAGCTGTAGACATAAAAACAAACATGAATGTGAGAACTGTAAAGCTGATTATAAAAATGGCATTTCCTCATTTCACATCTATCTAAGCATTAGTAAAATGGATAATAAAAAAAAGTATACTTAGGGAATATAATTGAATTACAAGCTCTCCAAATTAGGCCAAACACAGAGTGGTCTTACGTAAGACGTGCCCACGTAAAGCTAAAACATTTCCCCGTTATCAGTAAAGTGTGGTGTAAAGGGGTGTGGAATAACACTCCTCAACTATCTCCCCCGCCACACCCAGCCAGTGTCAACGACAGTTAAAACACTACAGCGATGAAACAGTGAGACGGTGTGTTTTGGGGACTGTGTGGCCCAGTGTTAGTGCTAGTGCCTGAAAGCATATAGAGGCTAGGAAGCAGTGTGTGAGTGTGACACACTCTCCTTCCACTCACAACTATCTGCAGGCACATTATGGAACAGGTCATGTCATCATCAATTATGAAAATATATACATTTGTTTAATTATACAAACATATATTTTTTTTAAAGGGTGTGACCAATCAGCCTTGGTATGCTCTGCCAAGCATTTTTTATTTATTTATTTCCATCAATGTTCTTTTTAAATTAGGCATATTCTGTTGTATTTATTTAGCCTAGCAAACCACTAAAGAGCTGAGATGTTGATATGAGTCAACCAAGAAATAAGGTCTTAGGTCTCTCTTTATGTAGTATTGTCTCTTGTCGTGATGTGTGTTTTGTCCTATATTTTTAATCCCAGCCCCCCCATCCTGGCAGGAGGCCTGTTCCTAGGCCCGTCACTGTAAATAAGAATTTGTTCTTAACTGACTTGCCTAGTAAAATAAAGGTTAAATAAAATATAAAAAAAATAGGTGATAGCTTGTTTGATTCATAGCAAGACAACCAATAAACCCATGCAGCAGCAACAGAGACATTTTGTTTTTTTATAAAGGCTATTGTTAAAACAAAGAGGAGTCCAAGTATTGTAACAATGCTAATGTTGTCGATCAACTGTAAAATGTGATTGCAACAGAGCCAGTTACAACCGAAGTATCTGGTCATCAATAGATTAGAGAGAAGGGGGGAAAAATGCTTTTAGCAGCATATTATCAGGCAGGTCCTTGTTCCCCCAACTGCCATCCCACAGGGGGATTTATTTGGCCAAGTTCTGAGCAATTTTTATTTTATTTTAATTAAATTATATTTTATATTTCTTTATTTTCTTTTATTGTTGGATATAAGAGTGTAAAAACACCAGGAAATCAGCTCCAGGTGATTTTAATTTTGTAAATCTGTTCCAAAGTATTCTCACACGTAATAGAGCAATATGTGATCATATACAAAATGTAAACAAGGTATGAAACTAAAACGTAATCTTTTTCAAATGTTATATCTATTTGTGCTTCTTGCGGTCAATTTGCAGTCTACAAATTATATGTAAATATGTTCCGGCCCTACGACCATCCCCTCAAGAAAAGGAAATTGGCCCGTGACTGAATCTAGTTGCTGATCCCTGACCTTTGACATTGGTTGGTTTAATGTTAAAGCCTCGTACGATAGCCCACTTAAAAAAAAAACGGTACATAGTCACTAAAGTAAAATGGGGTGTTTATTAAATTATAAGTAAGGTAAGTTACTAGCACCATCAGTGGAAAAAGTTAGTGCAGAACCCTGGTAATGTTTGGGCTATTAAGTGGTATGTCAAATCAAACTTTATTTGTTACCAAATAAAACAGGTGTAGACCTCACCGTTAAATGCTTACTTTACAAGCCCTTAACCAACAATGCAGCTAAGAAAATATTTACTAAATAAACTAAAACAAAATGTTTAAGTAACAATAAAATAACGAGGTAATTTGTACATGTAGGTAGGGGTTAAGTGACTTTGCATAGATAATAAACAGTGAGTAGCTGCAGTGTAAAAACAAATGGGGGAGGGGGGGGGGGGCGTAGAAGCTATTAAGGAGCCTTTTGGTCCTAGACTTGGCGCGCCGGTACCACTTGCCATGCGGTCGCAGAGAGAGAACAGTCTATGACTTGGGTGACTGGAGTCTGACAATTTCTTGGGCCTTCCTCTGACACCGCCTGGTATAGAGGTCCTGGATGGCAGGAAGCTTGGCCCCAATGATGTACTAGGCTGTACGTACTACCCTCTGTAACGCCTTACGGCCGGATGCCAAGCAGTTGTCATACCAGGCGGTGATGCAACCGGTCAGGATACTCTCGATGGTGCAGCTGTAGAACTTTGAGGATCTGGGGACCCATGCCAATTGTTTTCAGTCTCCTGAGTGGGAATAGGCGTTGTCGTGCCCTCTTCACTACTGTCTTGGTGTGTTTGAACCATGATAGTTTGTTGGTGATGTGGACACCAAGGAACTTGAAACTCTCGACCCGCTCCACTACAGCCCCGTCAATGTGAATGGGGGGCATGTAGTCCACGATCAGCTTCTTTGTCTTGCTCAGATTGAGGGAAGAGGTTGTTGTCCTGGCACCACCCAGGCCAGGTCTCTGACCTCCTCCCCCTATAGGCTGTCTCATCGTTGTCAGTGATCAGGCCTACCACTGTTGTGTCGTCGGGCAAACTAAATGATGGTGTTGGAGTTGTGCTTGGCCACACAGTTGTGGGTGAACAGGGAGTACAGGAGGGGACTGAGTACGCACCCCTGAGGAGCCCCCTTACCCTTACCACATGTGGGCGGCCTGTCAGGAAGTCCAGGATCCAGTTGCAGAGGGAGGTGTTTAGTCCCAGAGTCCTTAGCGGTGAGCTTTGTGGGCACTATGGTGTTGAACGCTGAGCTATGTATGGGCTATGAAGTGTTATGTATGGGCTATGAAGTGTTACGGTCTGACCTGTTTCCGGACACATCTCATCCAGCAGTTTGACCATGCCCTCTCCCTGCATGGTGGTCCAGGCCTTGATAGGGGAGCCTCCTCCGATCCGGCTGTACTGCTCCTGGATCTTAGGGGTGCGCCGCTTCGCTATGAACGGCCCAAGTCGACTGAGGAGGAAGAGAGATTCACATCGTCATAAATCATGTCAACTTCTGGAGTAATAAATGTAACTTGGTCCCAAGATCATTCAGGAAAGTATTCAGACGCCATGACTTTTTCCACATTTCCTTACGTTGCAGCCTTATTCTAAAAAGGGATTAAATTATTTTCCCTCTTCATCAATCTACACATAATACCAAAGCAAAAACAGTCCCTCAATAATCAAGTAATGAATTTAAGGGCACCTATTCGTAGATGTTTTTATTTTATTTTAAACACAACAGATCCTGAATATCCCTTTGAGCGTGGTAAAGTTATTTAAAATCAGGCTTTGGATGGTGTATCAATTCACCCAGTCACTGCAAAGATACAGGCGTCCTTCCTAACTCAGTTGCCGGAGAGGAAGGAAACTGTTCCGGGATTTCACCACGAGGCCACTGGTGACTTTAAAACAGAGTTTAATGTCCGGGAAATGAAAAAAAAGACAGGGATGTAAACGAATTTGTCCACTTAATTTGAGAGAAATAAGCTTTTTTGTGTGTATGGAACATTTCTGGGATCTTTTATTTCAGCTCATGAAACATGGGACCACAACTTTACATGTTGTGTTTATATTGCTGATCAGTGTAATCTATCTATGGCAAGATGGCACAAATAGATCTTGGGCCTGGCAAACATAAATTTACCTTGTCCTTGTGTGTGTGTTGTAACAGTTTTGACTTGAGGTTATTGTTTGTAAGGGGTGCCAGGTAGGTTGAAAATATTGATGTGTTCTTTTATTGTTTGGGAGGGAATGAGTCCCATCTGGTCAGTCATACAAGGGACTCATGTAAAAGTCAGTATGGAAATACTCTTTTTATAAACCCTTAAAACATTGGAAATAACTTCAGGTCCATCACAGTGTGTATGTACGAGTACACTTACTTCTGAACAGGAAGCTTCATCAGATCGGTGTCGGAGAAAAGGCGCAGCAGGAAATCGTGAACATCGTCCAGTTTCTCAGGTCCTCCCATGTTCATCATTAGGATCCCCGTTTTGGGCTTTCTGCAAAGGATATGTACAGTACTACATTAATACTGTATCATTATTTACAATTGTAACTCAAGACGTCTAAGCAAGTATCCATGTATTTATGTTTCTGTGTGGACATGTACAGTAGTACTGTGCTATTCAGAACTGAAACAACCAAGCAGATATCCCTAGTATAAATCTGATATCTAGGCATGTATCCAGAAAGAGGTGCCATTGAAACGCATGGAGCAAGGCTGTACGAGGTCTCTACCACCTACATAACTAACTGGCACGCATACGTCTCTCCCCCCCCCCCCCAATTAGGCCTATACTACTGTACTATACTGTGGACAGTAAGTATTTATCCAGGCCCTGTATTGAAGGAAGTGATGCCACACACAAAACTATAGTTTGTTCTTGCTCAGTCTTACATTTAATGAACCCATTGAAGCTCAGCGTGCTCCTATATTTTGGCTGCTGCCTTTTTAGAGATCCCATCTCTGTATTGAACTTCAGTCTGCAATTTTTTTGGTGTAAGCAACACAGCTCACACAGCTTTATGTATCTGCATTTGTTTAACTTGGTGTAGGACTCCTGACGTCAATTTAGTCCTTTCATCAACATAGAAGAATAGGGTAGTGTCTAGGCTAGTGTCTACATGCAGTTTCTCACTCAACACGTTTCAGTATGAATGATGACAGGGTAAAAGAGTACTTGAATCAAAGGGATATTTATTCCCTCTCTCTAGTCTATTGTACTGGACCTGTTTTCTACAGCTTCTGGGGTGGCTGTGGAGGCTGGCTGGACGAAGGCTGCAGCGGTTGCACTACTAGACTGTCTTCTGAGAGATGTCGTAACACACAGGTTTATGGCGTTACTGCACTTGGCAACTGAAGGGGAGAGAGGTGACAAGAATGAAAGTCAAAATCAGACATTTAAATTGATTTACTTCCTTCTAAGCCTATGCCTAAAACAGATAAGAAAAACATTACATTTTATAATCATAATGAAAGCAAAACTTCTATAATTATTTTAAGGCATTACCAACATGTATTATCTGTCAAGCTTGGGAGCAGCAACTTTAGTATTTGTTATTTAAGAATAGCTCAGTAGACTAGTAGTGTCTAACTGGCTGCAGCAACAATCAGTGAACGCTAAGCGGCGCAGGGTTATGCAAGTTGAAAAAAAATGTCAGTTGTGTAACTTTGAATTGCATTAGCTAAATAAACGTTACATTGCCTCAATTTTAGCCGACGTAGCTATTTTTCACAGTTAATTTAACTCCTGGAAGAGCTCAATAATATGACAAAGCAGTTTGTCCAAGGTTTAGTAAACATTAGTTAGTGTGTGGCTAGTCCTCAAACAAACCAGCTAGAAGCAATACTTGCTAGCTAGCTTTTGACTTGGCATATTATTGCGATTTAATTAAAAATGAAATATTTACGAAAAAAATAGTGCTAGTATAATGCTGTCTTGAGGCATCAGTGAAGTTCGGTCTCTCACGAAATACCTCATTCACAACCTGAAGGTTAAAAAGCAATGTTAGTTAGCTGACTAGCTAGCGACTGTGGTAAAGGGCATGGTAGTGGGCAATATAAGCTAGCATTTCGCTGTTAGCTAGCTAGCCAACCAGCAAATGCATGTCAAAGACACTGGTAACTTTTGTCTGTGTTCATGTTCTCGTGCTGCTGCTAACTTGCTAGCTAACCAACTTCAGCATTACCAGCTATCTGTATAGCTAGCTCGCTAACATTAGCAAAAAGTAAGCTAGCTACCATCAACTTACATTGAATGAGCCGACTCGCTCTTCCCAATACAGACATCATGTTTCCTTAGCGTCCCTTTCACACGATTAAATGATGGATTCCTGTACTTCTAGGAGTGATTTGATCCAGTCAGCGGGTCCTTTTTGTCCATATAACAAATTGCGTGGTCGCTAGCTAAATTCCTTCCAGCCTCTACACCCGAGGACTGACACTGACAGAAAGCACACTAACAGCACTTGTCATGTGTGTTTACAAGCCATGCCTGTGCTCTGACGTAGGAGGCTGTGCACTCCCCTAGCCTTGTCGTCCAGTAAGTAGCCCATGGTGTTCTCCTAACTTTTGGTGCTGTCCTGTTCCATAAACCACATAGTGAGTTTTGGATACATATTCCATTTTCTTTGGTGTACAAGGAAATGTATCTGTACAAAAACACAAGGAAGTCTGGAGAAGGAAGTTACTCAAGAAAATATCTGCCAAATTCTAACCCTTGTATTTCACTTTGTTTAACAGGTTTATTGCAACGGTAGTGGAGCAGTAACTTGTCGCAATATACAAGACATGTAACAGAATGCGTGTCCCTACAGAACATTCCAGATAGATATTGTAGCTTATGCAGTATACATTTATTGGCAGACAAATAGCATTAGCTGGACAGCATGAATTTCATGTTTGAAAACACTTTTCAAATCTTACATTTGCAGGGATTTGTTACTGTAATTAAGTGATCTTGTCTTAGTTCTCCAGCCTTGTATGTTGGCTTTTGCAGTGCAGTAGGATGATGGGGCTTCTTCCCAAATGGCACTCTTTTCTATATAGTGCACTACTATTGGTCCTGGTCAAAATTAGCACTATTAACAAGAATAGGTTGCCATTTGGGATGCTCTGATAAAAAAGAAATAGCACTATATAGGGCTGTTTAACAACCGTCCGTGATTGGGAGTCCCATAAGGGCGACACACAATTGGCCCACCGTCGTCCGGGTTTGGCCGGAGTAGCCCGTCATTGTAAATAAGAATGTTATTTTTACTGACTTGCCTAGTTAAAAGGATCTGACCCTTTTCTTCCCCCTAAAATTACATACCCAAATCTAACTGCCTGTAGCTCAGGACCTGAAGCAAAGATATGCATATTCTTGATACCATTTCAAAGGAAACACTTTGACGTTTGTGGAAATGTGAAATTAATGTAGGAGAATATTACACATTAGATCTGGATAATTCCATCTTTGAAATGCAAGAGAAAGGCCATAATGTATTATTGCAGTTCAGGTGCAATTTAGAGTTTGGCCACTAGAAGGCAGCAGTGTGTGCAAAGTTTCAGATTGATCCAGTGAACCATTTTCAATACTGGACAATATTATGTATCTGCCCAAATGTGCCAAATTGGTCAATTGATACATTTTCAAGTACATAACTATAGAGAACATACAAAAATTATATGGTTAAACAAAATTTTTAAGTTTACACACTCCCAGGAATGTCATACATGATGGATCATTAGCTTGTACACATCTAGATGGCCGGGCGGGGTGGGTGGGTGTGGAGCCAGAGACAGCAGGAGTTGAAACTGTAGAACCCAGTTCCTACATTTGAATGTAAAAATAGATTTTAATCAAACAAAAATATGCTACATTGTATCTCTGGGACCTTCAGGATGACAAATCAGAGCAAGATTACTGAATTTAAGTACATTATTTACCTTCAGAGGTGAATGTATCAAACCAGTTGCCGTGATAAAAGTGTTTTGTTGTTGTGCACTATCCTCAAAAAAATAGCATTGTCTTTTTTCACTGTAATAGCTACTGTAAATTGGACAGTGCAGTTAGATTAACAAGAATTGAAGCTTTCTGCCCATATAAGAGATATCTATGACTGGGGAAATGTTCTTGTTACTTACAATGTCATGATAATCACGTTAGCGCACATTAGCTCTCTTTATTTTTTCTTTAAAAATAAAATAAGGGAAAAGGTTGCTATTGGGATGCTCTGGTAAAAAAATAGCACTATATAGGGAATAGGTTGCCATTTAGAACGCATTCAAATTACCTCGATTGTACCCCCACACATTGACTCAGTACCGTAACACCCTGTATATAGCCTCCACACTGACTCTGTACCGTAACACCCTGTATATAGCCTCCACATTGACTCTGTACCGTAACACCCTGTATATAGCCTCCACATTGACTCTGTACCGGTACCCCCTGTATATAGCCTCGTTATTGTTATGTACATTTCTTGTGTTACCTTGCGATTGATTTGATTTTTTTAACTTTAGTTTATTTAGTAAATATTTTCTTAAATCTATTTATTGAACTGCATTGTTGGTTAAGCGCTTGAAAAGCATTTCACGCTAATTCGGCGCATGTGACAAAATACAATTAGATTTGATTCTTGGTCTCTTGAAGCGCAGTAGAAAAAAATAAAGGGCCCTATACAGGGATAGTGCTCTGGTAAAAAATATCACTATATAGGGAATAGGTTGCCATTTGGGATGTACATCTTGGTCTCTTGAAGCGCAGTGTGATCCATCTCCAGAGATAGGGTAGTTGGTAGTTCAGGGTCGGCAGCGCTGGATGAAGCGGGGGTAGAGACACACGTCTCTAATGTGGTGTCTGTTCAGCAGCCAGGTTAGGAACCTCTCCAGGCCCAGCCCGTAGCCACCATGGGGACAGGTACCATACTTCCTCTAGAAGACACAATGTGGACATTATTAAGGAAACACAACATCAAAAATGTCTAACAGATTCTCTATTTCTTTTCATGAAAGTTAGTTCTGGAAACACTAGGGTGTCTAACCTATGACCCCAGCAGCCATACTAAAATCGCAATGAAGCACACCCCCTTGTGTATTATTGCTGAAATTAATAAGATTTACAGGTCTGATTTTCTCTTCCTGGATGAGTTCATACCTGGTCAGTGTACCAGTATTAGAGGGTTGGGTAGATGTACATACCTGGTCAGTGTACCAGTATTAGAGGGTTGGGTAGATGTACATACCTGGTCAGTGTACCAGTATTAGAGGGTTGGGTAGATGTACATACCTGGTCAGTGTACCAGTATTAGAGGGTTGGGTAGATGTACATACCTGGTCAGTGTACCAGTATTAGAGGGTTGGGTAGACGTACATACCTGGTCAGTGTACCAGTATTAGAGGGTTGGGTACACGTACATACCTGGTCAGTGTACCAGTATTAGAGGGTTGGGTAGATGTACATACCTGGTCAGTGTACCAGTATTAGAGGGTTGGGTAGATGTACATACCTGTTCAGTGTACCAATATTAGAGGGTTGGGTAGATGTACATACCTGGTCAGTGTACCAGTATTAGAGGGTTGGGTAGATGTACATACCTGGTCAGTGTACCAATATTAGGGGGTTGGGTAGATGTACATACCTGGTCAGTGTACCAGTATTAGAGGGTTGGGTAGATGTACATACCTGGTCAGTGTACCAGTATTAGAGGGTTGGGTAGATGTACATACCTGGTCAGTGTACCAGTAGTAAGGGGTTGGGTCAATGCCTTCACTCTTGTATCCCTCCAGCAGTTCCTCAACATCCCAGATCCTCATAGACCCTCCAACTACCTCTCCAACGTTAGGCATCAGCACATCCACCTGGGGAGAGGAGCAGCAGGAACAACAATGAGGATGTCTTTCAGGGCCCATTTTCTCCTCTCAGAGAAGGAGTCCTGATCTAGAGTCAGCTCCCCCCTGTCCATATTCTTATTCATTATTATCTAACAGGACAAAACTGATCTTAGATCAGAACCCAGAGACATTTTGGAATCAGGCCCTGGGTAAGGTTCATGATGGCTTCTCTGAGGTGTGGTTGTTCAGGTCATGGTTTCCGTGATGTAAGCTCTCTGCTGGTCAGGGACTCACCGTCTCAGTGAGGCGTCGGTCCTCAGGACAGTGCTTCATGTAGAAGGACTTGATCTCAGCCGGGTAGCGGCACAACAGGATGATCTCACCGATGGCATCAGTCATCAGCCTCTCTGGGACCACTGGGATGTCCTGAAACCAAGGAGGGAGAGGGTTTTATAACATCACAGTAACAGGAGCTGGACGAAGAGTAGCTAAACACTGAGCGTACATTCCGTTTTTCTCTCTACATCAGTTTCCTGGACACAGACTAAGTTATGGACTCAAACAGGTTCAACAGAGATTCTCCATTGAAAGTAATATGTAGTCCAGGACTAGGCTCAATCTGTCCTGGAAACCGGTCCTAAAAATGTCCTAAATGTCTTCAAACAACCACAGATCGACACTGTCCAAATATTATTTCTGAGGGAGATGGAGTGATTATAATTGACTGTGGTATATGCTGACCATAAACCATTTATCAAATATCATTTATTCATAGTCAAATGTACCTCTCCAAACTCATAGTAGGTCCCATCATCCTTTTTGATGTCATGCTCCTTCAGCCAGATGATGGCATCAGAGTAGTTCATCCTCTTGAAGGGCCTCTTAGGGGGCTTGAAGTCCTGGGGAGGATGGAGAGGAAAAAGACAGGCCACATTAGTACTGTGCTATCCTCATGTTTAGCCTTTCACCACCACACAATATACTAAAAGGTCAAGGAAACTTGAATCTAAAAAAGGAAACATTCTTTCAAGATAAACCTTTAAAACCTGTTATGGACAGGGGGCAGTGTTTCCACTTTGAACGAATTGCGTACCCAAACGGAATTTCCTACTCTGCCCCAGAAGGTAATACATGCATATTATTATTAATATTGTATAGAAAACACTCTGAAATTTCTAAAACTGTTTGAATTATGTCTGTAAGTAGAACAGAACTCATTTGGCAGACAAAAACCTGAGAAAACTTCCAAACAGGAAGTGAGAACTCGATTTTCAAAACAGTGCCAAATGATACCCCATATAGTTATGGATAATCAAACACTTCATAGGGCTTCCAATAGATGTCACCGTCTTTAGATTTTGGTTATATGATTCTACTATAAAGGAGGGGCTCATAGGAGCTATTTTACTGAGTGGTCTTCAGAAATTCTCAGTCTCATTTTGCGCGCGAGTGAGAGAGAGTGCTCTCGTTCCAATGCTCTTTCTTCAGACAATGAAATTCTCCGGTTGGATCCTTATTGATGATTAATGTTAAACACATCCTAAATATGGATTGCATACATCATTTGACTTGTTTCTACGACCTGTAACGGAACTTTTTGAGTTTTTGTCTGGAGGGATTGCTCGTGCGTCATGAAAATGGATTCGTGGGCTGAACATGCTAACAACAAGTGGCTAAATGATGGGCTTTATGGAACTTTTCAGTCATTTATTGTCGAACTGGGAATCCTGGGAGTGCCTTCTGATGAAGTTATTCGAAGGTAAGTGCATATTTATAGTGTTTTTGTAGCTTCTGTTGACGGCAAAATGGCGACTATTTCTTTGGCTGGATTGTGCTGAGCACCGTTCTCAGATTATTATTTTTCCGTAAAGTTTATTTTGAAATCTGACACAGCGGTTGCAGAGAGGATAAGTTTATCTTTAATTTTGTGAATAACACTTGCATCTTTTATCAATGTTTATTATGAGTATTCCTGCAAAATCACCGGATGTTTTGGAATCAAAACATTTCTGCACGTAACGCGCCAATGTAAACTGAGATTTTTTAAATATATATATATATGCACATTATCGAACAAAACATAAATGTATTGTGTAACATGATGTCATATGACTCATCTGATGAAGATGTTCAAAGGTTAGTGATTAATTTTATCTCTATTTGTGGGTTTTGTGAAAGCTATATTTGCTGTGAAAAAATGTCTGTGCTTTTTTGGATTTGGTGGTGAGCTAACATAAATATATGTTGTGTTTTCGCTGTAAAACATTTTAAAAATCGGACACGTTGGCTGGATTCACAAGATGTTTATCTTTCATTTGCTGTATTGGACTTGTTAATGTGTGAAAGTTAAATATTTCAACAAAAAAAAATTGAATTTCGCGCGCTGCCTTTTCAGCGGAATGTTGTGGGTGTTCCGCTAGCGGAACCCCTGGGCGAGAAAGGTTAAGAATATATCCACCTCAGTGAACAAGACTACGAGAAAGAGATAAAAACATACAGCTAGAGACGGACAGACATACAGAGAGAAAAAGAGGGGAGAGAGAAAACTAATAGCTGCCAATGAAACATCAGACGTACAGGGTTGACTTGGTAGAGTAGAGAAGCAGCAGGAGACTTCAGGACTCTGTCCACCACATCACACACCAGATCCTCCAGCCTGCTCAGTAGGTCCTCATAGGTGATGAAGGGGCACTCTGCCTCTATGTGAGTGTACCTACAGAGGGAGGGTACACAGGGGATGAGAAGCAGAGGCAGAGTGCCCTATAGTATGTGGTTATACTTTGTTAAACACTAGAACGTGTCTGTTGAAGAATAGGTTGTCAGTGAAACTAACCTGTATAAATAAAAGGTAAATACAAATAGAGGGTGTCCTAAGGTCATGTTTTGCTGTCAGAATGACTCCAATTTGAAACAGCAAAGGAAAACAACAATTCCAGTACTCACTCAGACAGGTGCCTGCGGGTGATGTACTGCACTGCGCGGTAGGACTGTGCGATACAGAAGGTGTCTCCCAGAGCAGGGATGCAGGTCTCCAGGCTGAGCTGAGAGGACTGGGTCAGGAATGCCTCCTCCCCAAAGTAGTTCAGGTTGAACAGGGTGGAACCTCCCTCCACCTGGGTCTGCACCAGAGTGGGTGGGGTGATCTTTGGGGGAACAAATACAAAATCACAGATTGAAGCTGAAAATATACAATTCAAGATTCATAGCTTCCCACTAACCACGTTTCCATCCACTTTGTGAATAAAGTCACATCACATTAAACAACAAATCACAACAGCTGTGATGGAAGCAGGTCGTTTCAGTATAATTTCATAAATCCATCAGATCATTTGTTAGTTCGACACGGTGGGATCTTTTTGTGTCTGTAAAATGAATTATGTGAGAAATTGAAATGGAAACACAATTATTTTTCAACTTATTTTAGAAGAAACTGAATTATTCAAAGGTGAGAATATATTTGACTGCATCTGTATATTACTATGTTCTATTTACGTGTTCAATGTATTTGGGTGGTTTCATGCTTCAAAGAGCTCAAACAGAAGGACGTTTGTACAGTCTTACCTAGTCACTCTTACCTACTGACTCTATTGTCCCCATGGGGAAGTTTTGATGCAGTGTCATGTTCACATTTAAAGTGCTGTTTAAATACAAAACAAAATTGACTATACAACTTTCATAACAGTTACATACCAATAAAAAGAGACTAGAAAAAATATAATAAAAAAAAATAATAATAAAAAAAATATATATATATATATTAAAAAAAAGACTAGCTTGCTGGCCTTACGGAGCCAATAGGAACATTAGCCCGAGCCATTTAGGAGGGATATCACACCTGGCACAAATGATTGTCTAGTTGTGTTTTTCCTGCTGAGGGGTGCCCTATACCTGCGCCCAGAGGAGAGTAGTTCAAAGTCCAGGTAAAGGGGGTGGCTTGGGTCTAAAATGATTTTATGAGCCTTACGGAGGGCCCTGACCTTAAAGATCTCATCTGTTTGACTCCAAGTACCTTGCTTGCTGTGGTAATAATCCTTCTCAACATATTTTTACCTCATTGTATCCGCGGGTGAAGAAGTGATCCCTGAAGCACTGTGTGACAGTGGAGCGGATCCGGAGTATCTTGGACACGTTCTCCCCACGGATCATCATGTGTCTGTTGTTGAGCTGAACGTCAACATCAGACTCCTCATTCAGCAGGTTGTCAGCTCCTCCAGCCGGCGCCAGACCCACCAGCTCCCAGAAGTCACAGTGCAGCTCATGACCACCAGGGGCCTGGAGAAGGAGGAGAGGACAGAGGACATCCTAGTCAGTCATAGCTCTAATAATAAAATAACAAACCATCTAATACATGAATTACAGTCAGAGTGAAAAGGGACAGTTAACCCAGAACCAGATTGGGCCTAGTCCTGGTCTAAAAAAAGGTTTGAGTTTAATCTGGGTAATTAAAGTAAGTGAAGAATCTGTACCTGCTTCCCCTCAGGTACTTGCTTCACTGTCCCATACAGAGCCACTGTGCTTTCAGTGGACAGCACCAGGGCATTATAGCACTGACACTATAATGGAGACAAAAACAAAACTAGTTTTACAAATAAGAGGGGAAAAAAGGAAGGACCATAAATACAACATATTATTCAATTTTGTAATAAAGAAAAATATCTATAAATGAGCTTTAAAAGTTGTAAAAAATAAAGTACCAATTTATCATTGAGAACACACTGCAGGAAACCAGTTCCATCTCTCAGCACAATGAACAGCAGGTTCTTTCCTAGCAAGAGAATGAAAATGTGTTCTCGGTCAAATGGGTGTAGTTAATCCGACACCTCTCTGCGTAGTCATCGCCATTTTACCTGCTGTTAGCTGATTAGCTGCTGTTGTCTCACCTGTTGTCTTAGCTAGCTCTCCCAATCAATACCTGCGATTACCTTATGCCTCGCTGTATGTCTGATAGCCTTTAGCCACACCCTAAACCCAGGCCCTGCATGTCCCCAGGCACCCTCATTTGTTGACTTCTGTGATCGAAAAAGCCTTGGTTTCATGCATGTCAACATCAGAAGCCTCCTCCCTAAGTTTGTTTTACTCACTGCTTTAGCACACTCTGCCAACCCTGACGTCCTTGCCGTGTCTGAATCCTGGCTTAGGAAGGCCACCAAAAATTCAGAGATTTCCATACCCAACTATAACATTTTCCGGCAAGATAGAACTGCCAAAGGGGGCGGAGTTGCAATCTACTGCAGAGATAGCCTGCAAAGTAATGTCATACTTTCCAGGTCCATTCCCAAACAGTTCGAACTTCTAATTTTAAAAATTAATCTCTCCAGAAATAAGTCTCTCACTGTTGCCACCTGCTACCGACCCCCCCCAGCTCCCAGCTGTGCCCTGGACACCATTTGTGAATTGATCGCCCCCCATCTAGCTTCAGAGTTTGTTCTGCTAGGTGACTTAAACTGGGATATGCTCAATACCCCGGCAGTCCTACAATCTAACCTAGATGCCCCCAATCTCACACAAATCATCAAGGAACCTACCAGGTACAACCCTAAATCCGTAAACATGGGCACCCTCATAGACATTATCCTGACCAACTTGCCCTCCAAATACACCTCTGCTGTCTTCAATCAAGATCTCAGCGATCACTGCCTCATTGCCTGTATCCGCTACGGGTCCGCGGTCAAACGACCACCCCTCATCACTGTCAAACGCTCCCTAAAACACTTCTGCGAGCAGGCCTTTCTAATTGACCTGGCCCGGGTATCCTGGAAGGATATTGACCTCATTCCGTCAGTTGAGGATGCCTGGTCATTCTTTAAAAGTAACTTCCTCACCATCTTAGATAAGCATACCCCGTTCAAAAAACGCAGAACTAAGAACAGATATAGCCCTTGGTTCACTCCAGACCTGACTGCCCTCGACCAGCACAAAAACATCCTGTGGCGGACTGCAATAGCATCGAATAGTCCCCGCGATATGCAACTGTTCAGGGAAGTCAGGAAAGCAAAGTCAATACACGCAGTCAGTCAGGAAAGCAAAGGCTAGCTTTTTCAAGCAGAAATTTGCATCCTGTAGCTCTAACTCCAAAAAGTTCTGGGACACTGTAAAGTCCATGGAGAACAAGAGCACCTCCTCCCAGCTGCCCACTGCACTGAGGCTAGGTAACACGGTCACCACCGATAAATCCATGATAATCGAAAACTTCAACAAGCATTTCTCAACGGCTGGCCATGCCTTCCACCTGGCTACTCCAACCTCGGCCAACAGCTCCGCCCCCCCCCCCCCCCCCCCCCCGCAGCTACTCACCCAAGCGTCCCCAGCTTCTCCTTTACCCAAATCCTGATAGCAGATGTCCTGAAAGAGCTGCAAAACCTGGACCCATACAAATCAGCCGGGCTTGACAATCTAGACCTTCTGTTTCTGAAACTATCCGCCGCCATTGTCGCAACCCCTATTACCAGCCTGTTCAACTTGTCTTTCATATCGTCTGAGATCCCCAAGGATTGGAAAGCTGCCGCGGTCATCCCCCTCTTCAAAGGGGGAGACACCCTGGATCCAAACTGTTACAGACCTATATCCATCCTGCCCTGCCTATCTAAGGTCTTCGAAAGCCAAGTTAATAAACAGATCACTGACCATCTCGAATCCTACCGTACCTTCTCCGCTGTGCAATCCGGTTTCCGAGCCGGTCACGGGTGCACCTCAGCCACGCTCAAGGTACTAAACGATATCATAATCGCCATTGATAAAAGACAGTACTGTGCAGCCGTCTTCATCGACCTGGCCAAGGCTTTCGACTCTGTCAATCACCATATTCTTATCGGCAGACTCAGTAGCCTCGGTTTTTCTGATGACTGCCTTGCCTGGTTCACCAACTACTTTGCAGACAGAGTTCAGTGTGTCAAATCGGAGGGCATGTTGTCCGGTCCTCTGGCAGTCTCTATGGGGGTACCACAGGGTTCAATTCTCGGGCCGACTCTTTTCTCTGTATATATCAATGATGTTGCTCTTGCTGCGGGCGATTCCCTGATCCACCTCTACGCAGACGACACCATTCTGTATACTTCTGGCCCTTCCTTGGACACTGTGCTATCTAACCTCCAAACGAGCTTCAATGCCATACAACACTCCTTCCGTGGCCTCCAACTGCTCTTAAACGCTAGTAAAACCAAATGCATGCTTTTCAACCGTTCGCTGCCTGCACCCGCCCGCCCGACTAGCATCACCACCCTGGACGGTTCCGACCTAGAATATGTGGACATCTATAAATACCTAGGTGTCTGGCTAGACTGTAAACTCTCCTTCCAGACTCATATTAAACATCTCCAATCCAAAATCAAATCAAGAATCGGCTTTCTATTTCGCAACAAAGCCTCCTTCACTCACGCCGCCAAACTCACCCTAGTAAAACTGACTATCCTACCGATCCTCGACTTCGGCGATGTCATCTACAAAATAGCTTCCAATACTCTACTCAGCAAACTAGATGCAGTTTATCATAGTGCCATCCGTTTTGTTACTAAAACACCTTATACCAACCACCACTGCGACCTGTATGCTCTAGTCGGCTGGCCTTCGCTACATATTCGTCGCCACACCCACTGGCTCCAGGTCATCTATAAGTCCATGCTAGGTAAAGCTCCGCCTTATCTCAGTTCACAATAACAACACCCACCCGTAGCACGCGCTCCAGCAGGGAGCTGATCACTGATCATCCCAAAAGCCAACACCTCATTTGGCCGCCTTTCCTTCCAGTTCTCTGCTGCCAATGACTGGAACGAATTGCAAAAATTGCTGAAGTTGGAGACTTTTATTTCCCTCACCAACTTTAAACATCTGAGCAGCTAACCGATCGCTGCAGCTGTACATAGTCCATCTGTAAACAGCCCACCCAATTTACCTACCTCATCCCCTTACTGTTTTTATTTATTTACTTTTCTGCTCTTTTGCACACCAGTATCTCTACTTGCTCATGATCATCTGATGATTTATCACTCCAGTGTTCATCTGCTAAATTGTAATTATTCGCTCCTATGGCCTATTTATTGCCTACCTTATGCCTTTTGCACACAATGTATATAGACTCATTTTGTTTTTTTCCTACTGTGTTATTGACTTGTTTATTGTTTACTCCATGTGTAACTCTGTGTTGTTGTCTGTTCACACTGCTATGCTTTATCTTGGCCAGGTCGCAGTTGTAAATGAGAACTTGTTCTCAACTAGCCTACCTGGTTAAATAAAGGTGAAATAAAAAATAAAAAATGTCATTTCATTGTTGGACATAGGACTGTACACAACACCAGGAAATCAGCTCCAAGTGATTAATTGTGTAAATCTGTTCAAGTATTTGCACGCATAAGAGAGACACGTGATTGTTTACAAATGGAAGCAAGGTTTGAAATATTTTGTCAAATATTATATCTGTTTTGGGATTCTTGCGTTCAATTTGCAGTCTACAAATGATTTTTAATAATGTTCCGGCCCCCTGGTGGCTGAATCTAGTTGATGATCCCTGCTGTAGTAAATAGGAAACCCAGAGGGTGTTGTTGACTGTATCCTGAGCGTATACTGTTAATAAACAACCTGCACATTATGGGCTAGTTACAGTGCTGTGGCATGCTGACAACTGCTGGGTTAGACACACATTAACCAACGTTCTACAACCCTCACCTTGTTTTCTCATTCGGTGCACCCAGCCAAACACCTTCACTCTCTCCCCTCGGAGAGGCTCCAGCTGAAAGATTTTCACCTGTTGGGAAAAGCTTGATTACATTTCTATATTTCAACACAATGGAAGATAAAGATGTGATTCTTATTTCCAAACCTGTATTTGTATTTCATTTTTTAAAATAATTTTTAAACAATACAAAACATACAAAGATGAGTTTGACAGGATGCTGACGAAAGAGAATATAGTAGATCTGACCGTTTTAGGCTCTGGAAGGCTCGAGTCATTCTCAATGGTGATTTTCTTCGCTTCTTCCAGGTTCTTCTCTCGTCTCTCAGAATCCTCTGCCTTTAAATCAAAGTTGAAAATAACTTACATAAATATAATTATAATGGTAATTTATATATTTTTTTTATCTATTTAACTCAGCAAGTCAGGCCTCCCGAGTGGCGCAGCGGTCTAAGGCACTGCAGTGCCACGAGAGATTCTGGGTTCGAGTCCAGGCTCTGTCGCACCCGGCCGCGACCGGGAGACCCATGGGGCGGCGCACAATTGGCCCAGCGTCGTCCGGGTTAGGAAGAGGGTTTGGCCGACAGGGATGTCCTTGTCCCATCGCGCACTAGCGACTCCTGTGACGGGCCGGGTGCAATGCAAGCTGACACGGTCGCCAGGTGTACGGTGTTTCCTCCGACACATCGGTGCGGCTGGCTTCCAGGTTAAGTGGGCTTTGTGTCAAGAAGCAGTGCGGCTTGGTTGGGTTTCGGAGGATTCACGGCTCTCGACCTTCGCCTCTCCCGATTCTGTACAGGAGTTGCAGCGATGAGACAAGACTATAACTACAAATTGGATTCCACGAAATTGGGGAGAAAAAGTGGTAAAAAAATAAAAACACTTTGCAAGTCAGTTTAGAACAAATTCTTATTTACAACGATGGAAACCAAAAGGCCTCCTGCAGGACAGGGTCTGGGATAAAAAAAAAACATGATATAAATATTGGACAAAACACACATCATGACAAGAGAGACAACACTACATAAGGAGAGACCTAAGACAACAACATAGCATGGCAGCAACACAACATGACAACAACATGGTAGCAGCACAAAACATGGTGTACACAACACTGATTCCTCTTACCCTCAATGAGGTCTTGAAAAGCTTCGGCTCTGTTCCATCACCGTCCTGGTCATTTCCTTCTTTGTCAGACACATACATCTCACCTGGAAGAAGTGGAAACACTCAACACTTGATGCTGAATGTGTTACTTCAGCTAACTAAACCTAGTTTGACATGTTCATTCATGATGAAAACTCCCGTATTCGACACCCCACTATGCTGCCTGTTTCACCCACCCAAAGGTTGGAGATCTGATGAAGCATGACAGTGATTAAACTAGCTAGGCAAGATGCTCGTTGGCTAGATAACAGGAGCGTGACACGGACATGTTACCACATGCTTGGGTTCAGGGACGACAGAAATGGAGAGAAAAAGCTCAAATAAAAGCAGAGCTCACACCGAAGCGTAGTAATTTAACTAGCTGGTTTTAGCTAACTAGACAGTCAAGATAAGCTTGAGCTATGCAATTATGTATTATTTAAATCATGACATAGGTGCTATGAAAGCTAGCTAGCTAGCAACACCGGTCTGATGCAACACATCGCATGCTTTCAACATTGCTACAATGGCTGTGGTGTAAAGTACTTAAGTAAAAATCATTTTAAGTACTACTAAAATAGTTTTGGGGTATTTTACTTTTACTTCACTACATTACTAAAGAAAATAATGTACTTTTTACTCCTTACATTTTCCCTGACAACCAAAGTACTCGTTACATTTTGAATGTTTAGCAGGACAGGAAAATGGTCCAAATCACTCACAATTCACTCAGAACATCCCGGGTCATCCCTACTGCCTCTGATCTGGAGGACTCACTAAACAGAGAACATCCCTGGTCATCCCTACTGCCTCTGATCTGGAGGACTCACTAAACAGAGAACATCCCTGGTCATCCCTACTGCCTCTGATCTGGAGGACTCACTAAACAGAGAACATCCCGGGTCATCCCTACTGCCTCTGATCTGGAGGACTCACTAAACAGAGAACATCCCTGGTCGTCCCTACTGCCTCTGATCTGGAGGACTCACTAAACAGAGAACATCCCTGGTCATCCCTACTGCCTGCCTCTGATCTGGAGGTCTCACTAAACAGAGAACATCCCTGGTCATCTCTACTGCCTCTGATCTGGAGGACTCACTAAACAGAGAACATCCCTGGTCATCCCTACTGCCTCTGATCTGGAGGACTCAATAAACAGAGAACATCCCTGGTCATCCCTACTGCCTCTGATCTGGTGGACTCACTAAACAGAGAACATCCCTGGTCATCCCTACTGCCTCTGATCTGGAGGACTCACTAAACAGAGAACATCCCTGGTCGTCCCTACTGCCTCTGATCTGGCTGACTCACTAAACAGAGAACATCCCTGGTCATCCCTACTGCCTCTGATCTGGAGGACTCACTAAACAGAGAACATCCCTGGTCATCTCTACTGCCTCTGATCTGGAGGACTCACTAAACAGAGAACATCCCTGGTCATCCCTACTGCCTCTGATCTGGAGGACTCACTAAACAGAGAACATCCCTGGTCATCCTTACTGCCTCTAATCTGGCAGTCTCATGTCGTGGAAATATTTGGACAATCATATTTCACAAATACCGGAGCATGTGAGTTCAAATAGACTTCTTATTACTTCATAATAAAAGCCGAGCTGCATCATGAATACAACTGCCTTCCAGTCTTGACACACATTTTATAAACTTGTCCTCCTAACTTCATACTCATAGTGACTCCTCTTAATGGCTCATCACCTCTGGCATTTAGCCACCGTTATAATATTGCCTTCATATTAGGATATGCAACCTGTAGTGTCTCACATATGTAGTTTCATGCATGTAGGACCATAGCAACAGACCTTGGCACTCTACAGGAATAACCAATAGATGTTATCCTGCTGACTCCACTGAAAGGGGAACAAAAACATAGTTGGCCATAACAGTTACAAGAATAACTGCGTGCATGTCTAATGGTGTCCAATGACCCAGAGCACATACACGTACACTAGTTTTGCTGGCTCCTTCTGAAATAAATAATTGCCACATATGTATTGAAAAATTCACAATACTCACTAAACACAAATGCTTCGTTTGTCAATTATGTCTGAGTGTTGAACTGAGCCACAGGCTACAGTATCCGTAAATACATAAAAAAAAAACAAGAATATCGTGTCGTCTGGTTACTTTGATACTTAAGTACATTTAAAACCAGATACTTTTAGACTTTTACTGAAGTAGTATTTTACTGGGTGACTTTTACCCGAGTCATTTTCTTTTAAGGTATCTTTACTTTTACTCAAGTTTGAACATTGGGTAAATTAGCTAAATTAGCTAAACTAATAACCACAGCTATCTACTTACCCACTGAGAGTCCGCCTGTGGTTTTCGTTACCTCCTCTGCCATACCCACGTAGAAATTGTATCAAATGTGTATATTTAATAGATTACTAGCGAGCTAATAATAATACTAAAATGAATCTGCCCTCCTGTCCGTCAGTCGCTGGTGTTTGTACTCGTGTGATGGATTATCTGTGAATACAACTTCTGCATAGTTCGTGAATGGTGATTGGTTGCAGTAACTTCCTGCCATTCATTGTAGTTCCACCCTGGAATGATGAAAGGACCATTATGGTGTGGTTTATGGAGAGACCTGGCTAGATATGATTCATGCTTATTTCATTATTAATTCAACCCATTGCATCATGTAAAGAAGCTCGCAAGTTAAGCATTTCACTGTACTGTTTTACACCTACTGTACCCTGTGCATGTGACAATTACAAAAGAAAAGACAAAAATATTGCTTCCATTTTTCATCAATATTATATATATTTTTTAATAATGCTTGAAATATTATAGAACCAATCTTCCAATGGAAAAATGCCTCTGTGGCTGTGAATAATAAATGAATCTCATAATTCATCCGGACTGGATGAATACAACAGCACTGGATCACTTTGAGAAGTTCACATTTTTAGATTGGGTCTCGTTCATTTCCAAGTCTTCAGTCGTGTGATCAGTGGTTCAACTTTACCCCTGTGCAGCTTCAAAACATTTTTTTTTTTTAAATTTAATTTATTTTTAATATTATTAAACAAATATCTTTTAAATATTATTAAACAAATATCAACAAACAAAAGAGAAATAGTCACATGCAAACAAGCTTACATACAAACTATTTACATTACCAGGAATCCTAAACAAACAAATCATATTCATTATTAATACAACTGTAACACCCTGATCTGTCTCGCCTGTCCTTGTGATTGTCTCCACCCCCTCCAGGTGTCGCTTATTTTCCCCAGTGTATTTATCCCTGTGTTTCCTGTCTCTCTGTGACAGTTCATCTTGTTTTCCCCAGTGTATTTATCACTGTGTTTCCTGTCTCTCTTTACTAGTTCGTCTTGTATGTCGAAGCCTACCAGTGTTTTTTCCCGTTTTCCTGCTTGGCCTTTTCTAGTCCTTCCGGTTTTGCCCCTTGCCCGTTCTGGACTCTGTGCCTGCCTGCCACTCTGTACCGGTTATGACCTCTTGCCTGTTCCCTTTGGATTTATTAAACATCTTAAACTCCAACCGTCTGCCTCCTGTGTCTGCATTTGGGTCTTGCCTAGGGTCATGATAACAATTTATTAGCATTTTTGTTTTTAATTTTAGTTAAATTAGTGCCATATTGTTTCAATTCATTAATAAAGTGAAAAAAAGTTAGATTTTGTATAAGACCATTTGCACTTGTGAATATGAAATGTAGCTAATATTATATTATAATTATTAATATTATATTATTATTATTAAATATATTTTATCAATGTCATAATTTCTGAAATAAATCATATCAGAACCATTAAATTGTACAACCTGTCCTGTTTTATTTAAACAAAATGCTGTATATCAATCCCACAAAATTATACTACAAATACAGATAAAAAAACTAATTCAAAATGGTCTCCTCCATGCCACAGAAATCACAATTACAGTCAATCAGCTTGAATCTTTCCAAAACATGTTTCACAGGATAAATTCAATATAACATTTTTAAATGAAACTTCCTTTACCTTGTTAGTGATGCAATATTTGTTGTATTGTCCATGCTTTCCCACATTGTATATCACCATAGATATTTCAACCAAAAACATCTTGCTGGGAAAAGTGTAGTATCACAAACAATATTCCTAATCTGTTTATTACTACCTTTATCTTTGAGGATGTTAATATTGCCAGTGAATATATTGTCATGTAAATCTGTGTTACTTACATCAACCACGGAGGAATAAGAACAATTAAGAAAAAACAGTTGCATTTTCTTTCGAGGTTATTGGAATTATAAACTTATAAAGAAATTCCCCATATGAGGGTAGATATCCATCCTCATTCAGTAACTGACCAACCAAAATAATTGTATTCTCAAACCAGTTACGAAAGAAAAATAGATTTTTTTTTTTTTTTTTTAATCGAATATCTTTGTTGTTCCATAGAAAGAATCGGTGAGGGGGGAAAATTATGTTTATACGCTAACATCCAAGCTAAAAGTGCCTGTTTAGGGAATTTGGCAACCTTGTACAGTAGCTTCTCTGAATTTATTAGCATTGTCCACTGTCACACAAAATCAACATGTCAAAAGTGGTTACTTCTCTTTATTTAGTTTCAGTCTGACACAAACCTAGCCTGCAAGCACACTCTCACAACAGCTAGGGCTTAACCACAAAGACTAATATAGATAGCTTGTGCAACGTATAGTGGCAGTTTTTAGACACATAGCAACAGTATCTTATTATAAGGCCTGCAGCAAAACATATGAATCTTAAGGTCCCCTTAATCAATAATGGGGAGGGTCTTTGGGACCCACCCCCTACACCCCCCCCCCCCCCCTCTGAGACTAATAAGTCTCACATGTTCAATCATAATATTCTCCTCTGAAATCAAACAGAGTTGGCAAAACCCCCGGATCCATTTGAACCCAGGGATGTCCTGCTAAAGGGAGAAACAACTCCTGAGGTTCCTGCTGCTGGGGGTGAGTGTGTCTATACTCCCATTCCTCCTGAGTGTTGGGAAGAACCACACGAGTTGGATAGACAATGGGATTAAGAGAAACCAGAAATGCACCAGTCTCACCTTCAGCACAATTTTCATCAGCTTCCACCAACACCATCACTCCAGCATGTTCAAGAGCAGTTAGTCATTTTTCTTACAAATATAAACAGTAGCCAAAATCACCAAACCTCCTACAAGTATAGGTGTCACGTTCCTGACCTGTTTTCCGTTGTTTTTGTATGTGTTTAGTATGGTTAGGGCATGAGCTGGGTGGGTAGTCTATGTTATGTGTTTCTATGTTGGGTTCAATGTGTTGCCTGATATGGTTCTCAATTAGGGGCAGGTGTTTGACGTTTCCTCTGATTGAGAACCATATTAAGGTAGGCTGTTCACACCGTTTGTTTGTGGGTGATTGTCTTTCGTGTCAGTGTTTGTACCACACGGGACTGTTTCGTTTGTCTAGTCTGTTCCTGTTCGTGCGTTCTTCGTTTTGTGTAGTTCTCATGTTCAGGTCGGTCTACGTCGTTTTTGTAATTTATTCAAGTGTACTTCGTGTTTCGTCTTGCTTTAATAAATCTTCATGTATTCATCAACCGCTGCATTTTGGTCCGATCCCTACACCTCCTCTTCAGATGAAGAGGGGGAAATCAACCGTTACAGAATCACCCACCAACCAAGGACCAAGCGGCGTGGGAGAAAGCAGCAGCAGCGATCGCAGGATTCCTGGACATGGGAGGAAATACTGGACGGTAAAGGTCCATGGGCACAACCTGGAGAATATCGCCGCCCTCATGAAGAGCTGGAGGCAGCTAAAGCCGAGAGGCGGCGGTATGAGGAGGCAGCAAGGAAACAGGAGCAAAATCTGGACTACACTACGTGGGAGGAGATCGACAGGTGGGCGATCGACCCAGGGAGAAAGCCGGAGCCCGCCTGGGATTCTTTGGCGCAGTGTGAGGAGGGATACCGGCGAATGGAGGCAGCACGACGACGCGGTAGGAAGCCTGTTAGTCAAGCCCAAAAATTTATTGGGGGGGGGGGGGGGGGGGGGGCTAAAGGGTAGTGTGGCGAAGTCAGGTAGGAGACCTGCGCCAACTTCCCGATCTTACCGTGGAGAGCGAGAGTACGGGCAGACACCGTGTTATGCGGTAGAGCGCACGGTGTCTCCTGTACGTGTGCATAGCCCGGTGCGGGTTATTCCACCTCCCCGCACTGGCAGGGCTAGATTGAGCATTGAGCCAGGTGCCATGAAGCCGGCTCAAGGCGTCTGGTCTCCAGTGCGTCTCCTCAGGCTGGCATACATGGCACCAGCCTTACGCATGGTGTCCCCGGTTCGCCTACACAGCCCAGTGCGGGTTATTCCACCTCCCCGCACTGGTCGGGCTACGGGGAGCATACAACCAGGTAAGGTTGGGCAGGCTCAGTGCTCAAGGGAGCCAGTACGCCTGCATGGTCCGGTATATCCGGCGCCACCTCCCCGCCCCAGCCCAGTACCACCAGTGCCTACACCACGCACCAGGCTTCCTGTGCGTCTCCAGAGCCCTGTTCCTCCTCCACGCACTAGCCCTATGGTGCGTGTCTTCAGCCCGGTACCACCAGTTCCGGCACCACGCACCAAGCCTCCTGTGCGTCTCCAGAGCCCTGTTCCTCCTCCACGCACTAGCCCTGTGGTGCGTGTCTCCAGCCCAGTACCTCCAGTTCCGGCACCACGCACCAAGCCTCCTGTGCGTCTCCAGAGCCCTGTTCCTCCTCTACGCACTGGCCCTGTGGTGCGTGTCTCCAGCCCAGTACCTCCAGTTCCGGTACCACGCACCAAGCCTCCTGTGCGCCTCCAGAGTCCTGTGCGTCCTGTTGTTGCTCCCCGCACTAGCCTTAAGGTGCGTGTCCTTAGCCCGGTACCTCCAGTTCCGGCACCACGCACCAGGCCTACAGTGCACCTCAGCCGGCCAGAGTCTGCCGTCTGCCCAGCGGCACCTGAACTGCCCGTCTGCCCAACGCCGTCTGAGCTGTCCGTCTGCCAACGCCGTCTGAGCTGTCCGTCTGCCAACGCCGTCTGAGCTGTCCGTCTGCCCAACGCCGTCTGAGCTGTCCGTCTGCCAAACGCCGCCTGAACTGCCCGTCTGTCCTGAGCCTTCAAAGCCGCCCGTCTGTCCTGAGCCTTCAAAGCCGCCCGTCTGTCCTGAGCCTTCAAAGCCGCCCGTCAGTCAGGAGCCGCCAGAGCCGCCCGCCAGACAGGAGCCGCCAGAGCCGTCCGCCAGACAGGAGCCGCCAGAGCCGTCCGCCAGACAGGAGCCGCCAGAGCCGTCCGCCAGACAGGAGCCGCTAGAGCCGTCCGCCAGACAGGAGCCGCCAGAGCCGTCCGCCAGACAGGAGCCGCCAGAGCCTTCCGCCAGACAGGAGCAGCCAGAGCCTTCCGCCAGACAGGAGCAGCCAGAGCCTTCCGCCAGCCAGGAGCAGCCAGAGCCTTCCGCCAGACAGGAGCAGCCAGAGCCTTCCGCCAGCCATGAGCAGCCAGAGCCGTCCGCCAGCCATGAGCAGCCAGAGCCTTCCGCCAGCCATGAGCAGCCAGAGCCGTCAGCCAGCCATGAGCAGCCAGAGCCGTCAGCCAGCCATGAGCAGCCAGAGCCGTCAGCCAGCCATGAGCAGCCAGAGCCGTCAGCCAGCCATGAGCAGCCAGAGCCGTCAGCCAGCCATGAGCAGCCAGAGCCGTCAGCCAGCCATGAGCAGCCAGAGCCGTCAGCCAGCCATGAGCAGCCAGAGCCGTCAGCCAGCCATGAGCAGCCAGAGCCGTCAGCCAGCCATGAGCAGCCAGAGCCGTCAGCCAGCCATGAGCAGCCTTCCAGTCATGAGCAGCCTTCCAGTCATGAGCTGCCCTCCAGTCATGAGCTGCCCTCCAGTCATGAGCTGCCCTCCAGTCATGAGCTGCCCTCCAGTCATGAGCTACCTCTCTGTCCTGAGCTACCTCTCTGTCCTGAGCTACCTCTCTGTCCTGAGCTACCTCTCTGTCCTGAGCTACCTCTCTGTCCTGAGCTACCTCTCTGTCCTGAGCTACCTCTCTGTCCTGAGCTACCTCTCTGTCCTGAGCTATCTCATCTATCTAGGGGGGACCTGTGTTAAGGTTCCTAGACCAGGGTCGGGGGCGAGGATCGCCACTCAAAGGACGCTAAGGAGGGGGACAAAGACAATGGTGGAGTGGTGTCCTCGTCCTGCGCCGGAGCCGCCACCGCGGACAGATGCCCACCCAGACCCTCCCCTAGATTGTTAGGTGGTGCGCCCGGAGTTCGCACCTTGAGGGGGGGGGGGGGGTTCTGTCACGTTCCTGACCTGTTTTCCGTTGTTTTTGTATGTGTTTAGTATGGTCAGGGCGTGAGCTGGGTGGGTAGTCTATGTTATGTGTTTCTATGTTGGGTTCAATGTGTTGCCTGATATGGTTCTCAATTAGGGGCAGGTGTTTGACGTTTCCTCTGATTGAGAACCATATTAAGGTAGGCTGTTCACACCGTTTGTTTGTGGGTGAATGTCTTCCGTGTCAGTGTTTGTACCACACGGGACTGTTTCGTTTGTCTAGTCTGTTCCTGTTCGTGCGTTCTTCGTTTTGTGTAGTTCTCATGTTCAGGTCGGTCTACGTCGTTTTTGTTATTTTGTAATTTATTCAAGTGTACTTCGTGTTTCGTCTTGCTTTAATAAATCTTCATGTATTCATCAACCGCTGCATTTTGGTCCGATCCCTACACCTCCTCTTCAGATGAAGAGGGGGAAATCAACCGTTACAATAGGAGTAAACAAAGAAAACAAAGTCAACATAACTTTCCCCATTACATTTCCAAATTTAGCATTAAACCAGTCACCAATTTTGTCAAAAACAGATCAGCAATCGTATCAATTATCACAGTCATATTCTCAGAGGAGTCAGGGAGGAGCATAACACAATTATCAGGATCAATAATACCTAGTACGTTACATTGTCCTCCTTCCTTCGCCAAAAGATAATCCAGACGACTGCTTTCAGATTTTGGACATCTAATGGGAGTTGGCTAAATCCTCGGATCGTTAAATTCATATGGGCCTGTAAAGAGTAGGTTAAATTATTTACCCGCTTTCCCAAGACAGCCACACCCCAGGAGGGTATGATTGACATACCACAAATCTCACCCGGGCGTAGGACAGGAGGCTTCCTGGTTGTCTGGGATGAGTCGTTTGGCGCGCTTCAGTTCCCCAGAGTTGGTTTGACCCGTCTCATTGAAGAGGTCAGTGACCGGAATTCTTAACATGTACATCTTCTGTCCTCCCCAAATAACCCCCCCCCATCATAAAGTGATGTACCCCTTGTTACTGCGTACCCACATCCATCCAAAAGGTGCTAACCATACCTTCCTCTATCCTGGAGAGGTTTACACCTGTCACTGTAAGTTTAACACACTAAAATCCCCCTTTAGCATAGTTTCTCCTATCACTATCCTCTTCTCTCAGTTGATTCATATATACACGACAAGCTCTCTAGTATCTCCCATGTCTTCCTTCCCATCATTACAAAGACACAGGGCAGGGGTTGACTTCGGGCTTAGGGAGGTCAGTATGGGAATGATGCTCAAGCTTCCATTTCCTAACAATTCTATCCACGGGTTCCAACTGGGATAATTACACCTTACAGAATGGGTAGTTCTTACCGTGAAGACTGGCTCACCTCTCCTGAGGTGAGTTCTAGGCCATAGAAGGATCTGCCTGCTTCCTTCTACCCCATTAGGTAAGTTTGCTCCCTTCTTGTGACCAACATACATGTGTCCCATGATCCCCGGGTAACCTCTCAGTTCTTCTCCCAGAGAACAGTCCTGTGGTCTCCCTTCGCCTAGTAGGTTGTTTCTCATTACCTCTCTGCATAAAGTATAAAAACCCACATTTCAAACTCCGTCCGTCTCATAGGCTCTGACTCCCGAACCAGCTCAGTGGTGGATGAAGGCTTTCTAAACACTAAAACCTGGGTTCCTGGCCTCTTAGTCTGATTTCCAATTTATCTCACCATTTGTATCCATTTGTTGTTTTCCTCAGATGCCCCAGCGGGTCCCGTGGCTGCGCAAACAAGGAGACCCATGGAAAGGATGATGGGTAAAACAAGCCACCAGACTCGGTGTAATCTCTGTTTCCTAGTTATAGAACCTGAGTGGGAAATGATGTCTCCTTCTTCTGCTCTTTGGCTCTTTTTCATCTTTCTTTCTGGCCTTTTGGTCTGGGCCCTCTGCTTCTGTCCTTTGGCTCGTACCTACGTCCTCCTTCAGATGTCCTCGGGGCCCTGCTCTCCCTCCCTCCAGTCGCTCATCCATGGCTTCCACTCTGGGAGATGCTTGCAGTGGGAAAGATGATGCCAGACGGACCTCTCCTCTACCCGGGTTGCAGTCGGTGTTGCCATGGTCACCTGGAAGGGTCCCATCCATCTTGGCTGGTCACACTGTGCCTCAGTTATGTTTATCTGTCGGTCAGTCGTAGGTCTCACCCCTAGGGTGTTCATTGGTCGTCTTGTTAACATTTCATAAGGTGTACACCCAATACCTTTGTTAAAGGCTGCTGCACATTTTCATGAGGACAAGAGGTGATCCCTCTACCCATGTCATTCATGTGGAATGGCATAGTTTGGCAAGGGAGTATTTCAGGGTCTGATTAGCCCTCTCTGTAATCCCGTTACTCCGCGGTTGATAGATGGACACAAACTTCTGATCAACACCCATCGTTTTCGCCACTTGGGCAACCACATCTCCTATGAGATGGGGCCCATTGTCTGCAGACAAAACCTCAGGCACACTGAACCTGGGTATGATTTCCCTGGCTAGCAATTTTGCAACTGTTCGCGCAACACAGTTGGTAATAGGAAATGCTTCCACCCACCTGGTGAACCTGTCAATTATCACCAGGCAGTATCTCTTTCTTTTCACTCTATCATGTCTATGCAATTCATAGCAAGGTGGACAAAAGGTCCTTTTGGAGTGGGGAACGTCCCTGGTTGCAGTGGAGAACGTCCCTGGTTGCAGTGGAGAACGTCCCTGGTTGCAGTGGGGAACGTCCCTGGTTGCAGTGGAGAACGTCCCTGGTTGCAGTGGGGAACGTCCCTGGTTGCAGTGGGGAACGTCCCTGGTTGCAGTGGAGTTCCCTGGTTGCAGTGGAGTTCCCTGGTTGCAGTGGAGAACGTCCCTGGTTGCAGTGGAGAACGTCCCTGGTTGCAGTGGAGAACGTCCCTGGTTGCAGTGGGGAACTTCCCTGGTTGCAGTGGGGAACTTCCCTGGTTGCAGTGGGGAACTTCCCTGGTTGCAGTGGAGAACGTCCCTGGTTGCAGTGGAGAACGTCCCTGGTTGCAGTGGGGAACTTCCCTGGTTGCAGTGGGGAACTTCCCTGGTTGCAGTGGGGAACGTCCCTGGTTGCAGTGGGGAACGTCCCTGGTTGCAGTGGAGAACGTCCCTGGTTGCAGTGGGGAACTTCCCTGGTTGCAGTGGAGAACTTCCCTGGTTGCAGTGGAGAACGTCCCTGGTTGCAGTGGGGAACTTCCCTGGTTGCAGTGGGGAACGTCCCTGGTTGCAGTGGAGAACGTCCCTGGTTGCAGTGGGGAACGTCCCTGGTTGCAGTGGGGAACGTCCCTGGTTGCAGTGGAGAACGTCCCTGGTTGCAGTGGGGAACGTCCCTGGTTGCAGTGGAGAACGTCCCTGGTTGCAGTGGGGAACGTCCCTGGTTGCAGTGGAGAACGTCCCTGGTTGCAGTGGGGAACGTCCCTGGTTGCAGTGGAGTTCCCTGGTTGCAGTGGAGTTCCCTGGTTGCAGTGGAGAACGTCCCTGGTTGCAGTGGAGTTCCCTGGTTGCAGTGAAGTTCCCTGGTTGCAGTGGAGTTCCCTGGTTGCAGTGGAGTTCCCTGGTTGCAGTGGAGTTCCCTGGTTGCAGTGGAGAACGTCCTTGGTTCTGAGCTAATAAATCTGCCTGTTGTGCTGATAAATGTTCTGGTAGGGGCCGTATAACCTCAATATCACCTTCCACATCGACTACAGCTAATCCTACATGTTTTTATTTGTATTTATTTTTTTACCTGTACTTTGATCTATATAAGCAGAACCATCAATGAACAGCACCATGTCAGAGTCAAGCAGAGGTTCATCAACAAGTCTTTTGTCCGGTTCACATTCCTGGGCTGTCTCAACGTCCCTGTTACTGATGATTTACATTTAACATTTAAGTCATTTAGCAGACGCTCTTATCCAGAGCGACTTACAAATTGGAAAGTTCATACATATTCATCCTGGTCCCCCCGTGGGAATTGAACCCACAACCCTGGCGTTGCAAGCGCCATGCTCTACCAACTGAGCCACACGGGACCATATTTGCTCAGGGAAGCCCGAACAACTTGTCCAATTTCGCCTAAACAGGAACAGTGAGCTCCAGTGTCTATTAGAAACGGTAGGTCATGTCCATTAACATTAAGAGTAACCATTGGCTCGTCTCTTCCATCATTGTATATAGACTTTTATTTTTCTACTGTATTATTGACTGTATGTTTGTTTTACTCCATGTGTAACTCTGTGTTGTTGTTTGTGTCGAACTGCTTTGCTTTATCTTGGTCAGGTCGCAGTTGTAAATGAGAACTTGTTCTCAACTAGCCTACCTGGTTAAATAAAGGTGTTCTCAACTAGCCTACCTGGTTAAATAAAGGTGTTCTCAACTTGCCTACCTGGTTAAATAAAGGTGAAATAAAATTGGGGAAAAAATTGAATTCATACTGGAGCAGGGCAGTCGGGCACCTTCATTGTTGATTCTGAGGGAATTGAGAACTGTTGGGTGTTCTGATTTGCCGTTAGCCATGGCTGTCCTCTGTCATTAACTTGTCCTCCATGTCCATAGGTTATAGGTGACCCCTGGAGAGCATTTCCGACCCCGAGCGAGTGGTACTGTGGCTGAAGAGCATACTGTTGTCTTAGTGGGTAGTACACTCCATGATGTGCAATAGCAAATTTCCTCTGCCCCTGTTGTAACCTCTTCCTCTTCCATTTCCCTCGCACAGTGAACTCACATGCCCCAACTTGCCCACAGGTCCAGCATTGAGTGCTGTTCCAGTCACGATGTGCTCTGGCGGGCCCACCTCTTCCATGCAATTTCTTAAAAGTTGATGTCAATTCCACAGCGGGAAACTTCTTTTGCATATATTCAACAGGCGTGACAGGCTTCGTTGCTCCTATCTCCTCATTCTGGGTTGACTGTGCCATGGTGCTCCGGGGTTTTATTTAGATACTCTGCGTGTAATGTGTTTTCTAATTTCTATAGGGTTATTCTAAAGTGGGTGTAATATGTATGAATATGCCTATATACATTCTTCTCTATCTCCTTTCAGTGTGTGTTAAACAACAGTGGGTGATACTGTAATCCTAATTCTACTCTCACTTAATCCAGGCTATAGTGAATGGTTCTACTAAACTCAACTATATTTCACACACGGGCCTCACAGAGACAACCACATGATAGACTTCCATTCTTAATATTATATCTTAAGGGTGTAGAGTAACAGTAATGTTATATTCACCAGTGCCCCTGGTAATAACGTCACAAAGTCATTTTCTATGAAAATCTCTACAGAACGCAACTTCCTAGTAATAATTTACTGGTATACTAAGGGTTGTACATTTCCTATACTGTCCTTTTTTTATTTCACCTTTATTTAACCAGGTAGGCAAGTTGAGAACAAGTTCTCATTTACAACTGCGACCTGGCCAAGATAAAGCAAAGCAGTGCGACACATACAACAACACAGAGTTACACATGGAGTAAAACAAAACATACAGTCAATAATACAGTAGAAAAACAAGTCTATATACAATGTGTGCAAATGAGGTGAGATAAGGGTGGTAAGGCAATAAATAGGCCATGGTGTCGAAGTAAATATAATATAGCAATTAAACACTGGAATGGTAGATGTGCAGTAGATGAATGTGCAAAGTAGAAATACTGGGGTGCAAAGGAGCAAGATAAATAAATAAATACAGTAGGGGATGAGGTAGTTGTTTGGGCTATTTACAGATGGGCTATGTACAGGTCCTATGGTAGGAAAGTGTCATTAACAAATATGTTTAACCTTTTATTCAAATAACTTCTGTCCTACTCCTAACTTTTTATTCCACCATTGGGCCATTACCCAATAGAACCCGCCATAATCCACAGACAAATAAACAAATTAAACATACAACGCACTATTCATAAACAACTCAACTCATTCACTGATTAATTTTCACAGAATTACCTCTACAAAAATCCAAAATAAACCACCCTCCGCATAGGTCAAGGTGGCCTGGGTAATTGTCGCTGAATTACCTGTACAAAATAAAAACAAAAACTAGTATTTGGGTCATTGTCGCTGAATTACATCTACAAATAAAATAAAAATCATCCATCATTAATTTCATTCATCATATATTGACATCATGCATTTCACCAATAGCCAGTTATGTAATTTCTCCAATCTAGAATTCGACTATGTCATAGTTAAAGTGTATGTATATATTTTAGAGTGAGTGAGGTGCCACTTACTTGTTAGAGGGAAACCACACCAGTGAATGCCAATTAATTACAGACTTAGATTAAACAGGTGTCTGCTTACCTTGTTTAATTTGGAGCTCTGGCACCATGGTGTAGAATCTCCTCCAACCGGGAGGGACACTCACTCCCGGCAAGCTGGCCCAATGTCGGAGTAGGTTCCTTGTTCCTTGTCAATCATTGGCTTATTGGTGAAATCAGCAATTCAGACAATATCTTTAAGTACATCAATCATTCATTTATTAATGCAGTTGCAGACAGAAGTTGACAACGGAAACACAGCACGCATGTTTCAGAGTAAGTTCTGCACCCCACCTAAGGGCGCAGCTGATTTTATACACACTCCCTAGTGGTATGATCACCTACGTCAATGTGCCAGAGCTCCAAATTAAACAAGGTAAGCAGACACCTGTTTAATCTAGAGTTGCAATTCAACGGCTCAGTCACGAGGGGTATGTGGCAGGGTCTACAGTCAATCACGGACTACAAAAGGAAAACCAGCCCTGTCGCGGACCACGATGTCTTGCTCGCAAACAAACTAAACAACTTCTTTGCTTGCTTTGAGGAAAATATAGTGCCACTGACACGGCCTGCTACCAAAACCTGCGGGCTCTCCTTCACTGCAGCTAACGTGAGTAAAACATTTAAACGTGTTAACCCTCGCAAAGGCTGCCGGCCCAGACGGCATCCCCAGCCGCGTCTTCAGAGCATGCGCAGACCAGCTGGCTGGTGTGTTTACGGACATATTCAATCAATCCTTATCCCAGTCTGCTGTTCCCACATGCTTCAAGAGGGACACCATTGTTCCTGTTCCCAAGAAAGCTAAGGTAACTGAGCTAAATCATTTCTTATCATGAAGTGCTTTGAGAGACTAGTCAAGGACCATATCACCTCCACCCTACCTGACACCCTAGACCCACTACAATTTGCTTACCGCCCAAATAGGTCCACAGACGACGCAATCACAATCACACTGCACACTGCCCTAACCCATCTGGACAAGAGGAATACCTATGGAAGAATGCTGTTCATCGACTACAGCTCAGCATTTAACACCATAGTACCCTCCAAACTTGTCATTAAGCTCGAGACCCTGGGTCTCGACCCCGCCCTGTGCAACTGGGTCCTGGACTTCCTGACGGGTCGCCCCCAGGTGGTGAGGGTAGGAAACAACATCTCCACCCCGCTGATCCTCAACACTGGGGCCCCACAAGGGTGCGTTCTCAGCCCTCTCCTGTACTCCCTGTTCACCCGTGACTGCGTGGCCATGCACGCCTCCAACTCAATCATCAAGTTTGCAGACGACACTACAGTGGTAGGCTTGATTACCAACAACGACGAGACGGCCTACAGGGAGGAGGTGAGGGCCCTCGGAGTGTGGTGTCAGGAAAATAACCTCACCTTCAATGTCAACAAAACAAAGGAGATGATCGTGGACTTCAGGAAACAGCAGAGGGAGCAGCCCCCTATCCACATCGACAGGACAGTAGTGAAGAAGGTGGAAAGTTTTAAGTTCCTCGGCATACACATCACGGACAAACTGAAATGGTCCACCCACACAGACAGTGTGGTGAAGAAGGCGCAGCAGCGCCTCTTCAACCTCAGGAGGCTGAAGAAATTCAGCTTTTCACCAAAAACACTCACAAACGTTTACAGATGCACAATCAAGAGCATCCTGTCGGGCTGTATCACCGCCTGGTACGGCAACTGCTCCGCCCACAACCGTAAGGCTCTCCAGAGGGTAGTGAGGTCTGCACAACGCATCACCGGGGGCAAACTACCTGCCCTCCAGGATACCTACACCACCCGATGTCACAGGAAGGACAAAAAGATCATCAAGGACAACAACCACCCGAGCCACTGCCTGTTCACCCCGCTATCATCCAGAAGGCGAGGTCAGTACAGGTGCATCAAAGCGGGGACCGAGAGACTGAAAAACAGCTTCTATCTCAGGCCATCAGACTGTTAAACAGCCATCACTAACTTTGAGTGGCTGCTGCCAACATACTGACTCATCTCTAGCCACTTTAATAATGAAAAATTGATGTAATAAATGTATCACTAGTCACTTTAAACAATGCCACTTTATATAATGTTTTCATACCCTACATTACTCATCTCATATGTATATACTGTACTCTATACCATCTACTGCATCTTGCCTATGCCGTTCGGCCATCGCTCATTCATTAATCTATATGTACATATTCTTATTAATTCCTTTACACTTGTGTGTATAAGGTAGTTGTGAAATTGTTAAAGATTACTTGTTAGATATTACTACATGGTCGGAACTAGAAGCACAAGCAATTCGCTACACTTGCATTAACATCTGCTAAACATGTGTATGTGACAAATAAAATTTGATTTGAATGTATGTGTGTATCAATAAGCTGAGGTTACCTTATATGGCAACCTAGTACAGTAGCTTCTCTGAATTTATTAGCATTGTCCACTGTCACACAAAATCAACATGTCAAAATCAGACAGTGGTTACTTCTCTTTTTCTAGTTTCGGTCTGACTCAGATCTAGCCTCCAAGCACACTCTCGCAACAGCAGATCTTAGGGACACACCCCCTACAGTAACCAGAGGTTCAATTTCTTCTTTGTTTTCTCAATAATGGGGTTTAAAGTTTAATTCACTCCTTTGTTTTTCATCCTTGCATATAACAATTCCAAGATAAGTTACCTTATCTTTAATTGGGATACCATATACTTCCTGTAAAACACTGTCCTTGAGGGGAAATAAGTGCCTTTTTTTGATATTCATTTTCAAACCTGAAACCAAGGAAAATTCTTCAATACAGGCAACTGCTTCAGAAACCTCGTTCCTGTCTCTCAAAAATATGGTGGTATCATCAGCCAGTTGACATAGTTTAAAGTCCTTGCCAAGTGCTGAAATACCTTAAATTCCCTTTCTTGATATGGAGAGCCATACTTTAAAGATATGAAAGTCCCTGAAATCATTATCAATCTGCTTAGCAATGTTTGCTACATTGTCTAAGGAAGGATCCATATTGGAAGTTGACTGGGCTGATGTATACAGATTCTGATAAAACTGGGCAACATTCTGAGAGATTTCTTTTGGATTTTCATTGGGAGTATTATTGATCAATTAATTTACATACGGAAGTCATTTAACCTGCCCTTTATTGTAAATTAAAGAAATATTTGCTATTTTTCTCTCCCTCTTCCATCCAAATCTGTCGTTCTGCCCCTGAGCAAGGCAGTTAACCCACTGTTCCCCGGGCGCCAAAGACGTGGATGTCGATTAACGCAGCCCCCCGCACCTCTCTGATTCAGAGGGGTTGGGTTAAATGCGGAAGACACATTTCAATTGAAGGCATTCAGCTGTACAACTGACTAGGTATCCCCCTTTCCCTTTACAACTGACTAGGTATCCCCCTTTCCCTTTACAACTGACTAGGTATCCCCCTTTCCTTTCTCTTTTTTGTCTTGATCTTACAAACGCTCCCCGGGCCTTTTCCTCGTAGATACAGTCTAACTGCATTTGCAGTGATAACAGTAATCCCTGATTAGTTACAAGAGTTTTTTTAGTTGTATAATTCATATTCCCTTTATGATGTCATATTCTTTCTCTCTTTGCACAAGCAATTTCTTTCCCCATTGAAATAGCCAAAAGCCTATTATAAAATGTAATTAGTTCCCAGTAACTTCCAAACATATTCATAACACACACACGGTTCCAATATTTATCAATAATTCCTGCTACTTCCTTCTTAAATACTTCATTCTTTAGTAAAGTATTTTTTCAATTTCCAGTAACCTTTACACATTTTTGTTGTTGTTGACAAACCATGCATATTTATCTTTATTGAAATCCCTTTGTGGTCTGTTAAAAATCGACAGTTCAATTGAGACTGTATCAACCCTGTCAACCATATCTTCAGATATCAATACGGGAATCAATACGGGATTGTATAGTGTGGTGGTTATTTCTGTATTATCAAATGAGGTGAGACAAAATCTTATCACACAAGTCAGAGTTATACTTAAACTAAATCTTTATTCGCTTATTAATAAAGGGAGCAAGGTCACGACCTACACACAGAGCGAATAGAGTGAGCTGGAATAATACAGAGGAAGAGTTGACATGGAAACCCAGGAAATGCTTATGTCATGACATCATCAGATCAAGATATCACAAGCTTCCTTGTTTTCTTCTTGTGTATCTGGTCATAGCGCACAATCAAGTGATAACGGCAGTTCCGTTTTACTCCCCTTCTCTACCAAGCTAGCCTCCGTTATCTTCTATCTCCCCACAGCTGTTGCCCTTGGAAGACAGTAAAAGAACAGGACGGGCTGAAGAACTGTGGTCTCTATACTCATAGGCTCTTTGTCTTATGCCGTGTGACCAGGTTACACAGAAGCAACGAGACATTGAAACAATACAGGTCTATCTGTTCCTCAAGCTTATCTATCCCATGTCCCTGACTACACGTCTAGACCAGCGGATATCTATCCCATGACCTTGACCACACGCCTAGACCAGCTGATCTCTATCCCATGACCTTGACCACACGTCTAGACCAGCGGATCTCTATCCCATGACCTTGACCACACGTCTAGACCAGCGGATATCTATCCCATGACCTTGACCACACGCCTAGACCAGCTGATCTCTATCCCATGACCTTGACCACACGTCTAGACCAGCGGATCTCTATCCCATGACCTTGACCACACGCCTAGACCAGCTGATCTCTATCCCATGACCTTGACTACACGTCTAGACCAGCTGATCTCTATCCCATGACCTTGACCACACGCCTAGACCAGCGGATCTCTATCCCATGACCTTGACCACACGCCTAGACCAGCTGATCTCTATCCCATGACCTTGACCACACGCCTAGACCAGCTGATCTCTATCCCATGACCTTGACCACACGCCTAGACCAGCGGATCTCTATCCCATGACCTTGACCACACGTCTAGACCAGCGGATCTCTATCCCATGACCTTGACCACACGCCTAGACCAGCTGATCTCTATCCCATGACCTTGACTACACACCTAGACCAGCTGATATCTATCCCATGACCTTGACCACACGCCTAGACCAGCTGATCTCTATCCCATGACCTTGACTACACGTCTAGACCAGCTGATCTCTATCCCATGACCTTGACCACACGCCTAGACCAGCTGATCTCTATCCCATGACCTTGACTACACACCTAGACCAGCTGATATCTATCCCATGACCTTGACCACACGCCTAGACCAGCTGATATTTATCCCATGACCTTGACCACACGCCTAGACCAGCGGATCTCTATCCCATGACCTTGACCACACGCCTAGACCAGCTGATCTCTATCCCATGACCTTGACTACACGTCTAGACCAGCGGATCTCTATCCCATGACCTTGACTACACGTCTAGACCAGCTTATCAATCCCATGACCTTGACTACACGTCCAGACCAGCGGATCTCTATCCCATGTCCCTGACTACACGTCTAGACCAGCTGATCTCTATCCCATGTCCCTGACTACACGTCTAGACCAGCTGATCTCTATCCCATGTCCCTGACTACACGTCTAGACCAGCTGATCTCTATCCCATGTCCCTGACTACACGTCTAGACCAGCTGATCTCTATCCCATGACCTTGACCACACGTCTAGACCAGCGGATCTCTATCCCATGACCTTGACTACACGTCTAGACCAGCTTATCAATCCCATGACCTTGACTACACGTTCAGACCAGCTGATCTCTATCCCATGTCCTTGACCACACGCCTAGACCAGCGGATCTCTATCCCATGACCTTGACTACACGTTCAGACCAGCTGATCTCTATCCCATGTCCTTGACCACACGCCTAGACCAGCGGATCTCTATCCCATGACCTTGACTACACGTTCAGACCAGCTGATCTCTATCCCATGTCCCTGACTACACGTCTAGACCAGCTGATATCTATCCCATGACCTTGACTACACGTCTAGACCAGCTGATCTCTATCCCATGACCTTGACCACACGTCTAGACCGGTGAGTGTGGAAGAGATGAACCATCCTTTCCTCAGAAGCACATCATTGGCACACAAAAAAAACGTCTCTAATATTGTTAAGCATATTCATTGTAAACTATTGATATTAAACAAATCACGGAAAATTACGTTGTTATTTTTTCTCTCTCACATTCCCCTCTTAGAAGATTGAATCTTCTATAAAATAATGAGACAAATTCACACCGTATGTAAAGACAAAAATAGAAAGGCTTCCAGATGGACATCTTCCATAGTAAATAACCTTCCTCTGGGTTATTGAATTCTTCATCTCCACATAGTGCCTACATTGTTCATGAAGCAAGAAGCATATAAAGGCAATTAAATAATTCACTGGATGGGTTCCTGCATTGTGATTGGTCGTTATCGCGCGTGCTTCGCCTCCCAAGAAACTGAGCACTGTCTCCTCTAAAAACAACATATTCTGGGCGTTCTGCCAATTGGTCTGAGAAGGAGGAGGTCATGATACCGAGTCGCCTGCACAAACCCCAAGGATACATACAGTTTATACGATTCGATGCCGTCTCTTCATAGACGTCAACGAGCAAACAATGAATGCCTAAAGCAGTGCATGTAAGAGTTCATAATGTAAATTAATTATGTCATAATCTAAGCAGAACTTCACCAACGCAAAATATTAAATTGTAGGACAGGACGTTCTCACACCAGTACATTGCCTTTATAAAATGGCTTCTCTTGTGCCACTGAGCTTAAAACCTTTATTTAACCAGACAGGCCAGTTGAGAACAAGTTCTCATTTACAACGGTGACCTCTGGCCAAGATAAAGCAAAGCAGTTCGACACATACATCAACACAGAGTTACACATGGAATTAAACAAAACATACAGTCAATAATACAGTAGAACAAAAGAAAACAATAAGTCTATATACAGTGAGTGCAAATGAGGTAAGATAAGGGAGTTAAGGCAATAAATAGGCCATTGTGGCGAAGTAATTACAAAATAACAATTCAACTGGAATGGTAGATGTGCAGAAGATGAATGTGCAAGTAGAGATACTGGAGTGCAAAGCTCTCAGTTTAGGAGAGAACACCTGGCAATCACAGAGTCTGGGCGTTCAGTTCCACTCCCACTGACCCGACCTGGTGAGAGCAAAACCTCTTGTCTACAACAGACGCATTTGCAACAGGTCAAACATCACTGTCTTCAGCAGTAACAGGTAGCTCATCCTTCACTTCCTGCATTATGGCCCTGGTCATGGCAACAGTTAACATCACATGTGACCTTGAATTTGTTACCAGTTATAAAACACTGGTACATGAGGATGAGCAGCAAAATCAATGGCTAAAACAATGGTCAGACACAGTTGCATGATTGTTAGGAGAATTTTGTTCTCATGTTCATTAACCAATTCAATTAAAATACTCTTGTCTGTTACTAAGAATTTGTAAGGTTCTTATTAAAACGAAACAGA
The DNA here is from genome assembly GCF_016432855.1 of Salvelinus namaycush. Classification (NCBI taxonomy): domain Eukaryota; kingdom Metazoa; phylum Chordata; class Actinopteri; order Salmoniformes; family Salmonidae; genus Salvelinus; species Salvelinus namaycush. The sequence continues at coordinate 846,337 of NC_052337.1, read as the reverse complement.
CAGAGGCCAGTCTACTTAGTCAGCAGGTTTATTTACGAGAGCTCTGCTTATCATTTCCTGTACATTGGTCTATATACCTCACATTTCGTCATAAATGTCCCTCCTCTCAGAAACAATGACAATATAGTTCACAAGTCTTCTCCTACTCATACATTTGCCTGTCACCTGTTATACAATCTACTACAAGCCCAAGGTCTCTCCCCTCCCTGGGTGGGGACAGAATGTCCTGAAAGGAACACAGTAGTACAGCTTGTCTGTCGATAGCTCCTCTTATCTCATACATTGTCTCACACTTGCACCCTGCTTACATACTAAAAAGGAACAAAAAGTCCTTGTTCTAGTTCTGACTAAAACTACAAACATCAGATTTAGATTTCTGATTCTAATACATTTCATACAATCATACAATGACAGGGTAGAATTCTGTTAGTTATAGTTCTACGTTAAATGTATACATCATTTAGTCATTATTCATAAAAACCCCATAACAATCCACCCTATGACTAAATATTATACACACAATCCCACATCTATTTTTATAAGAAATATCAATTATATCCAAAATCAACCACACAAAGACCAATATATGTATTTACAATGACTGTTCTAGGCCTACATCAGAATCATAACTCTTCTTATCAGGATTCTCGTTATAATCTTCATCAAAGAACAGTGAACAGTCTAAACATAAAAACAAGAAGAAACCTAAACATTAAAAATCTGTTGCGTCATCGATTTCTCCAGAGTCCTGGAAATTAGACCTCTCACGCAACATCCGCACAAAACTAACACAGTCACACAGGTGAAGGTTGCCCACAACACAGTGATCATGACATTTTTCCATTTCCCAAACACACTGTCAAACCAACTCGTCCGAGAAGTATCTACCCCAGAGATCTCTGCTAGTTAAACCAGCCAGGGCCTTGGTCACTGATCCGTCTGGAGCTGTGTTATTTGGGACGAAGGTACAACATTCTACTCCGAATATCACACACACCACCCTTTTCAGCCAGTAACATATCCAATACTATCCTATGTAAATTCTATTGTCAAAAGATCCAGACGGATCACTCCTTCTCTCTCTTCTACCTGGCTCTAGGTCCTCGTGTTTGATAAGGGTGAAGGGCATGCCTAACTGCACTAGTGCACAACTACCGGTCCAATTGGTAGGAAGGTCAGGCCACAGCCTCACCCCTCCACAACCCACCAGACATCCGCTCTAGGCCTTTTCATCTGCCAGTCAGGTCCCTCATTGTCTTGTCGGTTGTAACATTCTCTGTCCTATTGCATGTTCTTACTTCCCCTACGTCCCATCCGTGTGTGATGTAGTGACCCATACAATAATAGTGTCCTCCTGTAACTGTGAAATGGGGGAAGTCCGGATGTAATGGGCACATGGGGATACAGATAATGCAACTGTCATTGTCTGGCTTCCCTGCCTTCATGAACAGCTTTCCCTTTCCATCAAATGGAAAGGGAATGGTTGTCAACTGAGGTTTTGCTGTGGCGCAGGCATAACCTTCTTCTTTCGCTACTGATCTGGCTGTATACTGAATCCATTCTAACCATAGGTTAGAATCCCCATAACCAGTTTCCACCTCAATCACTTCCTTAAGATCTTGTTGTGTATATCTGCACCGGTCCTTGACTCTGGACTACTCTGCTGTCAGTATCTGTTTTGTCAGGGGCTCTGCTTGTATTCTGGCTGACTATAGAGCTATCACCTGCCCTAACCTCCTCTACCCGGAATGGCACTAGGGTATCAACCAAAACCTGGTCAAATCCAACATACCATAACTCTAGATCCTCTTTCATTACCTTTATGCAATACTTCTCTCGCTTCGGATTGCAGTCAAAAACCCTCACCTTCACTATACTCCACCTCCGTCCATACTGGGTATGTGGATTTATATAGCCCTCTCTCTCTGTGTGAGCTATGACCTGTGTCCATGAACTACACGGGGACCTGCACAGATATATTCCATAATGGCTCATAGTCCTAGACTGCCAAGGAGTCAGAGACCCCATTTGGTCTACATAAAGCTCCATTGAGACATCCTTCCCAATCTCCACTCTAACTTCCTGTCTATCCAGAACAAGTGATCTCTTATGCTTGGTTAATACAAAATCCTCACCGTCTAAACTATGGGTCAAGTTACCACCTTCTGCATTCTCGGATGGGTCATGGTGTATTTAGGAATATTGTTCCCATAATAAGACAGCTCAGACCAATCAGCACTCCTGTAAAGCCCCACCCTTTCCCGGAGAACATATCATCATCTAGAGGCCAGCCCACACTTTCACTTCTATGAACGCACACAGGGAGGACAGGGCGAGGTCAGGGAATCTTCGTTAGAGAGGTGACCCCCGAACCTTATTGGTTTCGGTTCTTCTCCTAACACTGTGATTGTTCGGCAGTGTCAGTGTGTCTTACCCTCCTGCAATGTGTGATATGCCCCCAGGTAGCTCTTTCAGCTATTCTCACCGCGAAGGCTGTCACCAGGAGTACTTGGTATGGCCCCTCCCAACGGGGCTGCTTCCCATCTATTCTCCTCAGGGACTAGATTGAGAGAATCACCTTCTCCTGTAATTCACCTGTAGAGCATATGTTCATATTCTTTATCCCTTTACACTTGTGTGTATAAGGTAGTAGTTGTGGAATTGTTAGGTTAGATTACTTGTTGGTTATTACTGCATTGTCGGAACTAGAAGCACAAGCATTTCGCTACACTCGCACTAACATCTGCTAACCATGTGTATGTGACAAATACATTTTGATTTATTTGATATAAAAGACACCTGTCCACAACCTCAAACAGTCACACTCCAAACTCCACTATGCCCAAGACCAAAGAGCTGTCAAAGGACACCAGAAACAAAATTGTAGACCTGCACCAGGCTGGGAAGACTGAATCTGCAATAGGTAAGCAGCTTGGTTTGAAGAAATCAACTGTGGGAGCAATTATTAGGAAATGGAAGACATACAAGACCACTGATAATCTCCCTCGATCTGGGGCTCCACGCAAGATCTCACCCCGTGGGGTTCAAAATGATCACAAGAACGGTGAGCAAAAATCCCAGAACCACACGGGGGGACCTAGTGAATGACCTGCAGAGAGCTGGGACCAAAGTAACAAAGCCTACCATCAGTAACACACTACGCCCCCAGGGACTCAAATCCTGCAGTGCCAGACGTGGCTTAAGCCAGTACATGTCCAGGCCCGTCTGAAGTTTGCTAGAGAGCATTTGGATGAGCCAGAAGAAGATTGGGAGAATGTCATATGGTCAGATGAAACCAAAATATAACTTTTTGGTAAAAACTCAACTCGTCGTGTTTGGAGGACAAAGAATGCTGAGTTGCATCCAAAGAACACCATACCTACTGTGAAGCATGGGGGTGGAAACATCATGCTTTGGGGCTGTTTTTCTGAAAAGGGACCAGGACGACTGATCCGTGTAAAGGACAGAATGAATGGGGCCATGTATCGTGAGATTGAGTGAAAACCTCCTTCCATCAGCAAGGGCATTGAAGATGAAACGTGGCTGGGTCTTTCAGCATGACAATGATCCCAAACACACCGCCCGGGCAACGAAGGAGTGGCTTCGTAAGAAGCATTTCAAGGTCCTGGAGTGGCCTAGCCAGTCTCCAGATCTCAACCCCATAGAAAATCTTTGGAGGGAGTTGAAAGTCCGTGTTGCCCAGCAACAGCCCCAAAACATCACTGCTCTAGAGGACATCTGCATGGAGGAATGGGCCAAAATAACAGCAACAGTGTGTGAAAACCTTGTGAAGACTTACAGAAAACATTTGACCTCTGTCATTGCCAACAAAGGGTATATAGCACACAAGTATTGAGATAAACTTTTGTTATTGACCAAATACTTATTTTCCACCATAATTTGCAAATAAATTTTTAAAAAATCCTACAATGTGATTTTCTGGATTTTTTTTTCTCATTTTGTCTGTCATAGTTGAAGTGTACCTATGATGAAAATTACAGGCCTCTCTCATCTTTTTAAGTGGGAGAACTTGCACAATTGGTGGCTGACTAAATACTTTTTTGTCCCACTGTATATAATATATAAAGGACCCCAAATTTTTTTTTAAAATAAAATTACAAAAAATAAAATAATAATAATAATAAAAATTTTAAAAAATCACAAAAAAATCAAAACAAAAAAAAATATTCGGTCGATTAATAGGTATCGGCTTTTTTTGGTCCTCCAATAATCGGTATCGAAAAATCATAATCGGTCGACCTCTACTTTCAGAACATTGTTAAGTGCAGTAGTTTACCATTTGGTCTTCACAGCCCATCAGGGTCAATCTGTTCTGTGGAAAAGGGGTTTACACATTTTTGCACAAAATTATTCTGCAAATACAGAAAAACCGGGAGCCAAGAACCTTTCTTTCGTCAATCTCACTTCCCCGGACCCTGCACCTGATTGTAGATAAGAAACATCCTGTAGGGATTTTTTTTTTAACAGAGACAGAAAATGCAACAAAAATAACCTCCCAGTTTTCAGCCAATTTAGAATGTCTTAGCAGATGAGGAACCCACACTGCTTCCAGAATGTACCGAAGTCATCCACAACTACAAATGCATACCTGGGGATTTGTCAGTACAAATCGTAACAGTTTTTATCCTTAGGCAAAATAAATGCTCTATTAGGTTGAGGTGATTTTTGTAGCGGCAGATAGTGGTTAGAGCGTTGGCCCAGTAACCGAAAGGTTGCTGGATCGAATCCTCGAGCAGACAAGGTCAAAATCTGTCGTTCTTCCCCTGAACAAGGCAGTTAACCCACTGTTCCCCGGTAGGCTGTCATTGTAAATAAGAATTTGTTCTTAACTGACTTGCCTAGATAAATAATGGTTAACATTTTAATAAAAAAAATTAAAAAACTAGTTCTAATCAGCATTCATTAAAGATAAATCGGGGCGTGGCTTACAGACCTGGTCAACTAGGACGGCACAATCATAGGGCTCACCATCATCGTCAGTTGGTAGGGACGTGGTACATTGACATTATTACAGCTCTGAGGCAACACACCAACACACCACACTGTCAAGTCTCTTAGAACTGCTGCTTCCCACTGTGATCCTGTAGAAGGACAGATGACATAAAACCATTATTATTATTTTTTTTTCAAACACCAATAGATTAAATGGTTTAGAATGATCCGGCAAAACCTAAACAAGGAGAAGTGGTCAGAACTGTGTCAATTTGTCAACTTCCTGCAAACCCTCAGGAGTCCTTCATCGCCATCTTGTGGCCACGGGTGAGATCAGTGTTAAACATTAATTCACTATGCACTCATTTCATCACAATCGTTCTGTTATTGTGTGCGTCCACACATTAATTACTGGTGTACCCCTCTTTGTTGAGTTCTTCAACGGTATCTACATTTCTTTAACAGCAGTCAACTCTTAGATCAAATCAGTTAACTCAATTCTCACTACTTAAATTCAGTTCCCGAGAGTTCAGGTATTATTACAACACATCAACTCACTTAAAAACCAGGAATCAGTTTACCGCTAGTGCTGTGAAAGCAAAGGTTAGTGGTTACAACACTGCTACAACAAACAGGCAGACAGAAAATGGTATTGTTGGAAATCACTCACAACTCCTTCAGTCAGTAGCCAAGTTATAATTTCAGCAGTTTGTAGATCTTTTAAAATGTAGGGAAGTCTAAACGAGTCTACTAAATTACAACAGTAATCTTATTCATTCAAATATCAAATGAATTCCCCTTAAACAAATGTCATATACGTCAAAGCTAATTTTCGAAGTCTTCAAACTTGTGATTTCAAGACAATTCTAAAAAAAATAAAAAATAAACTTTCCATCAACCTTAAATAAAACAGCAGTAAATACTTTTCCAGCAGTACATCTCAAGCGACCTTAAAAACTATAAAGACGTTAATTTAACCCACAAATGAATTTGTTAACGTTTTCTTTTTACCTACCTTTGCCTTTTATGTTCCGGTCAGGGACTTGGGTTAGAATGGTCAAAACGCTTTTTGCGTTTCCTAAACTTAACCTAATCAATCCAATTCAGTCTGTCATCTTGTAATTGTAAATGGAAGTCCACACGGAAGCCCAGTTAAAAATATATCGGTCTTCAGCTTTCAGCCTCAAATTTGAAAAACCTTTCCTTCACACCACCATCGGTAGTGTAACGCAACACAAGACATTTGGCCTACATTGTTGATGTCTGTCGTCTCGTCAACCATGATGGTCACAAAGGGGGTTTTCTTCAATTCTTCCTCCATGACATCTGTCATTACATTCGCGACCGCGTATATCAGGTCATTTAGGATTTTGCTGGAAGTGCCTGTGAACACGGTAGCCGTAGCTAAATGGCCGTTTAACGTACTGTCATACTCAGCCAAGAAATCCAATATTTCCAAGTAGTTTCCCTTATTAGCTGATTCTTTACCCTCGTCATGTCCTCTGAAAACTAATTCTTGCTTGCCTAAAAACACAACCGTATGAATAAGGCGCTATAGAATCTTCCTGTTGTGCCTGACTTTATCATTGGGAACAGGTGTCTCATTGCGCCACTGCTCGTCAAGAAGGTCTACTCTTGTTTCCCCAAATGTTTTTAAACTCACAGTAGCTCGCAGGTATGAAGATGAGTTTTGGTTGTCGAAGTGCTGACTTTGTCAAACAGGCTAAATCTTTGAACCCAGTCGTCCAGGTTGAGCTATTATCGGTACTGAAGAGTAGGCAATTCTAACAGTAAAGCTTTTTAATCAGCTCAGTCGGTTATCCACGGATAGCGCTCATAATTAATAACTTGAAAATGCTTTCAAAACTCTTTCCTCGTTGCACCAAATCAGGCAGTGCAGGAGTTGGTCGCCCGGTCTGTACAATATTTAACTTTTCATTAAAAGTTAGTCTTGAAAAGGGCGATGCTAACAACTTAGCCACCACATCGTCCTCGATTACTCTGCAGTTGCCATCGTTACATACACTAGCCAGCTAGCGAGGCTCAAGCGTGAGAAGACAAGATAAGGCTCGCTATTGGCTCTAAATTAGTGACGTATACTTAGGCGCCTTGAGGCAAAACACCAGTCTCAACGTCAACAGTGAAGAGGCGACTCCGGGATGCTGGCCTTCTAGGCAGAGTTGCAAAGAAAAAGCCATATCTCCGACTGGCCAATAAAAAGAAAAGATTAAGATGGGCAAAATAACAAGTTAGCTGACTAGCTAGCGAGTGTGGTAAAGGGCATGGTAGTGTGCAACAGAAGCTAGCATTTGGCTGTTAGCTAAATAGCCAGCAAATGCATGTCAAAGATACAGTTAACTTCTGTGTTCATGTTCTCGTGATGCTAATTTGCTAGCTAACCAACTTCAGCATTACCAGCTAACGTTATCTGTATAGCTAGCTCGCTAAAATTAGCTAGCTACCATCCACTTACATTGAATGAGCCGACTCGCCCATCCAAAAAAACGTTTAAAAATGGGGGATTTCTATACTTCTATGAGTGCTTTGATCCAGTCAACGGATCCTATTTGTCTTTATAACAAATTACGTACTCACAAGTAAAAAATTCCTTCCAGCCTCTACACCCGAGGACTGACACTGACAGAAAGCACACTAACAGCACTTGTCATGTGTGTTTACAAGCCATGCCTGTGCTCTGACGTAGGAGGCTGTGCACTCCCCTAGCCTTGTCGTCCAGTAAGTAGCCCATGGTGTTCTCCTAACTTTTGGTGCTGTCCTGTTCCATAAACCACCAAACACATAGTGAGTTTTGGATACATATTCCATTTTCTTTGGTGTACAAGGAAATGTATCTGTACAAAAAGACAGGTCTAGAGAAGGAAGTTACTCAAGAAAATATGTGCCAAATTCTAACCGTTGTCTTTGACTTCATGTTTAACAGGATTATTGCAACAGTAGTGGATCAGTAACTTGTCGCAATATACAAGATATGTAACAGAATGCGTGTCCCCACAGAACATTCCAGATAGACATTGCAGTTTATGCAGTATACATTTATTGGCAGACAAATAGTATTAGCTGGACAGCATTAATTTCATGTTTGAAAACACATTTCAAATCTTACATTTGCAGGGATTTGTTAGTGTAATTAATTGTTCTTGTCTTAGTTCTCGAGCCCTGTATGTTGGCCTTTTGCAGTGCAGTAGGATGGGCTTTGTCCCAAACGGTGCTCTATTCTCTATATAGTGCACCACCTTTGGTCCTGGTAAAAATAAGGGCCCTATACAGGGATAGTGCTCTGGTAAAAAATAGCACTATATAAGGAATAGGTGGCCATTTGGGATGTACATCTTGGTCTCTTGAAGCGCAGTGTGATCCATCTCCAGCAGGGGGCAGGGTAGTTCAGGGTCGGCAGCGCTGGATGAAGCGGGGGTAGAGACACACGTCTCTGATGTGGTGTCTGTTCAGCAGCCAGGTTAGGAACCTCTCCAGGCCCAGCCCGTAGCCACCATGGGGACAGGTACCATACTTCCTCTAGAAGACACAATGTTGACATTATTAAGGAAACAACATCAAAAATGTCTAACAGATTCTCTATTTCTTTTCATGAAAGTTAGTTCCGGAAACACTAGGGTGTCTAACCTATGACCCCAGCAGCCATACTAAAATCGCAATGAAGCACACCCCCTTGTGTATTATTGCTGAAATTAATAAGATTTACAGGTCTGATTTTCTCTTCCTGGATGAGTTCATACCTGGTCAGTGTACCAGTATTAGAGGGTTGGGTAGATGTACATACCTGGTCAGTGTACCAGTATTAGAGGGGTGGGTAGATGTACATACCTGGTCAGTGTACCAGTATTAGAGGGGTGGGTAGATGTACATACCTGGTCAGTGTACCAGTATTAGGGGGTTGGGTAGATGTACATACCTGGTCAGTGTACCAGTATTAGAGGGGTGGGTAGATGTACATACCTGGTCAGTGTACCAGTATTAGAGGGGTGGGTAGACGTACATACCTGGTCAGTGTACCAGTATTAGGGGGTTGGGTAGATGTACATACCTGGTCAGTGTACCAGTATTAGGGGGTTGGGTAGATGTACATACCTGGTCAGTGTACCAGTATTAGGGGGTTGGGTAGATGTACATACCTGGTCAGTGTACCAGTATTAGAGGGTTGGGTAGATGTACATACCTGGTCAGTGTACCAGTATTAGAGGGTTGGGTAGATGTACATACCTGGTCAGTGTACCAGTATTAGAGGGGTGGGTAGATGTACATACCTGGTCAGTGTACCAGTATTAGAGGGTTGGGTAGACGTACATACCTGGTCAGTGTACCAGTATTAGAGGGTTGGGTAGACGTACATACCTGGTCAGTGTACCAGTATTAGAGGGTTGGGTAGATGTACATACCTGGTCAGTGTACCAGTAGTAAGGGGTTGGGTCAATGCCTTCCCTCTTGTATCCCTCCAGCAGTTCCTCAGCATCCCAGATCCTCATAGACCCTCCAAGTATCTCTCCAACGTTAGGCATCAGCACATCCACCTGGGGAGAGGAGCAGCAGGAACAACAATGAGGATGTCTTTCAGGGCCCATATTCAAAAAGCCTCTCAGAGAAGGAGTCCTGATCTAGAGTCAGCTCCCCCCTGTCCATATTCTTATTCATTATTATTTAACAGGACAAAACTGATCTTAGATCAGAACCCAGAGACATTTTTGAATCGGGCCCTTGGTAAGGTTCATGATGGCTTCTCTGAGGTGTGTTTTTTCAGGTCCTGGTTTCCGTGATGTAAGCTCTCTGCTGGTCAGGGACTCACCGACTCAGTGAGGCGTCGGTCCTCAGGACAGCGCTGCATGTAGAAGGACTTGATCTCAGCCGGGAAGCGGCACAGCAGGATGGTCTCACCGATGGCATCAGTCATCAGCCTCTCTGGGGCCTCTGGGATGTCCTGAAACCAAGGAGGGAGAGGGTTTTATAACATCACAGTAACAGGAGCTGGACGAAGAGTACATAAACACTGAGCAGACATTCCGTTTTTCTCTTTACATCAGTTTCCTGGACACAGACTAAGTTATGGACTCAAACAGGTTCAACAGAGATTCTCCATTGAAAGTAATATGTAGTCCAGGACTAGGCTCAATCTGTCCTGGAACCGGTCCTAAAAATGTCTTCAAACAACCACAGATCGACACTGTCCAAATATTATTTCTGAGGGCGACGGAGTGATTATAATTGACAAATGTCATTTATTCATAGTCAAATGTACCTCTCCAAACTCATAGTAGGTCCCATCATCCTTTTTGATGTCATGCTCCTTCAGCCAGATGATGGCATCAGAGTAGTTGATCCTCTTGAATGGCCTCTTAGGGGGCTTGAAGTCCTGGGGAGGATGGAGAGGAAAAAGACAGGCCACATGAGTACTGTGCTATCCTCATGTTTAGCCTTTCACCACCACACAAGATTCTAAAAGGTCAAGGAAACTTGAATCTCAAAAAGGAAACATTCTTTCAAGATAAACCTTTAAGAATATATCCACCTCAGTGAACAAGACTACGAGAAAGAGATAAAAACATACAGTTAGAGACAGACAGACATACAGAGAGAAAAAGGGGGGAGAGAGAGAACTAATAGCTGCCAATGAAACATCAGACGTACAGGGTTGACTTGGTAGAGTAGAGAAGCAGCAGGAGACTTCAGGACTCTGTCCACCACATCACACACCAGATCCTCCAGCCTGCTCAGTAGGTCCTCATAGGTGATGAAGGGGCACTCTGCCTCTATGTGAGTGTACCTACAGAGGGAGGGCACATAGTATAACTACATAACCCATGTTAACCGCTAAGGAATTGGTGTCGTGTCCCCCTGCAGGACGGTTGAGCTAACGTAGGCTAATGTGATTAGCATGAGGTTGTAAGTAACAAACAAAAATCCCATAGACATGTCTGATATGGGCAGAAAGTTTAAATTCTTGGTAATCTAACTGCACTGTCCAATTTACAGTAGCTATTACAGTGAAAGAATACCATGCTATTGTTTGAGGAGAGTGAACAATTATTAACTAGAAAATGTATTAATAAACCAATTAGGCACATTTGGGCAGTCTTGATACAACATTTTTAACATATATGCAATGGTTCATTGGATCAGTCTAAAACTTTGCACATACACTGCTGCCATCAAGTGGCCAAAATCTAAATTTCACCTGGGCTGGAATAATACATTATGGCCTTTCTCTTGCATTTCAAAGTACAAAACACATGTTCTTTTCCTTGTATTAACTTTTACCAGATCTAATGTGTTATATTCTCCTACATTAATTTCACATTTCCACAAACTTCAAAGTGTTTCCTTTCAAATGGTACCAAGAATGTGCATATACTTGCTTCAGGTCCTGAGCTACAGGAAGTTAGATTTGGGTATATCATTTTAGGAGAAAATTGAAAAGAAGGGTTTGATCCTTATTAATTAAACACTAGAACGTGTCTGTTGAAGAATAGGTTGTCAGTGAAACTAACCTGTATAAATAAAAGGTAAATACAAATAGAGGGTGTCCTAAGGTCATGTTTTGCTGTCAGAATGATTCCAATTTGAAACAGCAAAGGAAAACAACAATTCCAGTACTCACTCAGACAGGTGCCTGCGGGTGCGGGACTGCTCTGCCCGGTAGGACTGTGCGATACAGAAGGTGTCTCCCAGAGCAGGGATGCAGGTCTCCAGGTAGAGCTGAGAGGACTGGGTCAGGAACGCCTCCTCCCCAAAGTAGTTCAGGTTGAACAGGGTGGAACCGCCCTCCACCTGGGTCTGCACCAGAGTGGGTGGGGTGATCTTTGGGGGAACAAATACAAAATCACAGATTGAAGCTGAAAATATACAATTCAAGATTCATAGCTTCCCACTAACCACGTTTCCATCCACTTTGTGAATAAAGTCACATCACATTAAACAACAAATCACAACAGCTGTGATGGAAGCAGGTCGTTTCAGTATAATTTCATAAATCCAACAGATCATTTGTTAGTTCGACATGGTGGGATCTTTTTGTGTCTGTAAAACGCCTTTATGTGCAAATCCTGATATTAACCATGAAAACAACGTAAACTTGGGAGTCACGCCATGATATGGTGTGTGGTCCTCCCACTAGGACTCGGGAAACCATGCAGTTTATTAGGCTACAGATTAAATAAATTATTAACTTCACAGGGTGGTGAAAATGCAGTGATCTTGATGCTCCTTTCCAATAAATATCGAGGGTCTTATTCTGGTGACGTGATGATCGATGCTTGACTGCCGTTTTGACAAATAAAACCATTCTCTCTCTCTTATCCATAATGTCATCATGTAGACTAGCCTACCTGCACTGTATCTACCAGCTGTTGTCTAGAGCTCACCTGTCACGACCAGAGTAGGCCTGTGACAAAACCATCGGTAGAGATGGAAATACGATGGAAACTTGATTCTTATTCAGTACATGAAAACGTACATTGTGTCATAACACACTGAATTATATCTGCAACAAGTCTGGTGGAAACACACCACTGATGGAAAACTGCGCATATTTTCTTTATGTTAATTATAGAATATTCTGTCGCCAATTGGATGGAAACCTAGCTAATGATGTCATCAACAAATACAATAAGCAAAGATGGAGGTGATGAGGCTTTTAGATACACATGTGCTCCAATACATTGGCATCCTTGTCCTTTACAATGGAGTCCAATGGAGCAGAAAGGTCTTTCTATTCAAAACGGGTTGAATGGCTATTTTTACCTTGTAGACACCTACAACTTACCACAGATGAGATAAATTACACATTAAAACTTCTTAAGTATAGGGGGCAGTATTTTCATTTTTGGCTAAAAAACGTACCCATTTGAAACTGCCTATTTCTCAGCCCCCGAAACTAGAATATGCATACAATTGTCCGATTAGGATAGAAAACACTCTAAAATTTCCAAAACGGTCAAAATATTGTCTGTGAGTTTAACAGAACTGATATTGTAAGCAAAATCCTGAGGAAAATCCAATCAGGAAGTGCCTCTTTTTTTTTTTTTTTTTTTTTTAAACCTCTCTGTTCTTATGCATCCCTATCACCCATTTAAAGGGATATCAACCAGATTCCTTTTTCTATGGCTTCCCTAAGGTGTCAACAGCATTTAGACAGTTTCAGGCTTTTATTTTGAAAAATGAGCGAGAACGATCACATTGCGTAAGTGGATAGGTGGGGGCTCTCAGAGTGAGTTTTGCACAACAGAGAAAGGCGGCCATTGTTTCTCCCGGTCCTATTGAAAAACCAACACTCCCGGTTGATATATTATCGAATAGATATTTGAAAAACAACCTGAGGAATGATTATAAAAAACGTTTGACATGTTTCTGTGGACATTATGGATATTATCTGTAATTTGTCTGCGTTGTCGTGACCGCTCTTTCCTGTGGATTTTTGAGCATAACGCGCCAAACGAACGGAGGTATTTGGATATAAAAATAATCTTTATGGAACAAAAGGAACATTTGTTGTCTACCTAGGAGTCTCGTGAGTGAAAACATCCGAAGATCATCAAAGGTAAACGATTAATTTGATTGCTTTTCTGATTTTCGTGACCAAGTTACCTGATGCTAAGTGTACTTAATGTTTTGTCGAGCGATCGATAAACTTACACAAACGCTTGTATTGCTTTCGCTGTAAAGCATAATTTCAAAATCTGAGACGACAGGTGTATTAACAAAAGGCTAAGCTGTGTTTTGCAATATTGCACTTGTGATTTAATGAATATGAATATTTTTTAGTAATATTACTTGACTGTGGCGCTATGCTATTCAGCGTTGCTGATGACAATTATCCCGATACCGGGATGGGTGGTTCAGAAAGGTTAAACGAGAATCTTTGCCTCCAACCAAATTACATTTTAATGTTGAATACTTTAGTCCAGGACATTATTTTTTCCTTGAAGAGAAAAATCTCAATTTAGTGATTTAGTGTTTCCCTTGGTCCTGTGCAGTTTAAAATCAATCAAATATGTGGAAACAATTATTTTTCAATTTAAACTTATTTTTTAGAAGAAACTGAATTATTCAAAAGGTGAGAATATATTTGACTGCATCTGTATATTACTATGTTCTATTTATGTGTTCAATTTATTTTGGTGGTTTTATGCTTCAAAGAGCTCAAACAGAAGGACGTTTGTACAGTGTACCCACTCTTACTTACTGACTCTATTGTCCCCATGGGGAAATTTTGATGCAGTGTCATGTACACATTTAAAGTGCTGTTTAAATACAAAACAAAATTGACTATACAACTTCCATAACAGTTACATACCAATAAAAAGAGACTAGAAAAATATTATAATAATAAATAAAATATATATATATTTAAAAAAAAGACTAGCTTGCTGGCCTTACAATAGGAACATTAGCCCAGGCTATTTAGGAGGGATATCACACCTGGCACAAATGATTGTCTAGTTGTGTTTTTCCTGCTGAGGGGGGCCCTATACCTGCGCCCAGAGGAGAGTAGTTCAAAGTCCAGGTAAAGGAGGTGGCTTGGGTCTAAAATGATTTTATGAGCCTTACGGAGGGCCCTGACCTTAAAGATCTCATCTGTTTGACTCCAAGTACCTTGCGTGCTGTGGTAATAATCCTTCTCAACATATTCTTACCTCATAGTATCCGCGGGTGAAGAAGTGATCCCTGAAGCACTGTGTGACAGTGGAGCGGATCCGGAGTATCTTGGACACGTTCTCCCCACGGATCATCATGTGTCTGTTGTTGAGCTGAACGTCAACATCAGACTCCTCATTCAGCAGGTTGTCAGCTCCTCCAGCCGGCGCTAGACCCACCAGCTCCCAGAAGTCACAGTGCAGCTCATGACCACCAGGAGCCTGGAGAAGGAGGAAGAGAGGAGAGAGGACATCCTAGTCAGTCATAGCTCTAATAATAAAATAACAAACCATCTAATACATGAATTACAGTTAGAGTTAAAAGGGACAGTTAACCCAGAACCAGATTGGGCCTAGTCCTGGTCTAAAAAAAAAAGGTTTGAGTGAAAATATGACAGTTTAATCTGGGTAATTAAAATAAGTAAGTAAGTAGGTGAAGAATATGTACCTGCTTCCCCTCAGGTACTTGCTTCACTGTCCCATACAGAGCCACTGTGCTTTCAGTGGACAGCACCAGGGCATTATAGCACTGACACTATAATGGAGACAAAAACAAAACTAGTTTTACAAATAATAAAAAATAAAAAGCATATTATTCCATTTTGTAAAAAAAAAAAAAAGAAATTAACACATTTATTTAAGACAACAAATATATATTTTTTTACCAATTTATTGTTGAGAACACACTGCAGGAAACCAGTTCCATCTCTCAGCACAATGAACAGCAGGTTCTTTCCTAGCAAGAGAAAGACAATGTGTTCTCAGTCAACTTACCTAGTAAAATAAGGGTAAAATACAAAATAAAGAGAATAAGAAACACATTATGAGCCAAGAAGCCCCTCTCCTCTCATCCAGCTGCCCCCCCCAAGTTAGTTTTTGGGGGAATTTTCGTTGTTGGACATAAGACTGGACAAAACAGCATGCATTACAATCCTGAGAATATACTGTTAGTAAACAACCTGCACATTATGGGCTAGTTACAGTGCTGTGGCATGCTGACAACTGCTGGGTTAGACACACATTAACCAACGTTCTACAACCCTCACCTTGTTTTCTCATTCGGTGCACCCAGCCAAACACCTTCACTCTCTCCCCTCGGAGAGGCTCCAGCTGAAAGATTTTCACCTGTTGGGAAAAGCTTGATTACATTTCAACACAATGGAAGATAAAGATGTGATTCTTATTTCCAAACATTTATTATTTGTATTTATTTTTTAAATAATTTTTAAACAATACAAAACATACAAAGATGAGTTTGACAGGATGCTGACGAAAGAGAATATAGTAGATCTGACCGTTTTGGGCTCTGGAAGGCTCGAGTCATTCTCAATGGTGATTTTCTTAGCTTCTTCCAGGTTCTTCTCTCGTCTCTCAGAATCCTCTGCCTTTAAATCAAAGTTGAAAATAACTTACATAAATAGCAGCTCACACGGGCTACTGCTGCCTGTGAATATTTTACTGATAGCCACAACTGTTTATGGCCAAATATGAGACTGTGTGAATAATTATAATAGTGACATCCCAAAAGAAATCCTATTCTCTACATAGAGCACTACCTTTGACCAGAAGTATAGGAATAGGGTTCCATTTGGTGAAATAGGTTTCCTATATAGGGAATAGGGTTCCATTTGGGATAAACTGACTCAGACTATTTCTCCCACTTACCTCTTTTTTGTCTTTGGAGTCGCTCTTCATCTGCTCTCTAGCAAATAACTTCATCACACTTTTCATCTGCGTCTTGGAGATCACTGCCCAACGCTGGAGAAATAGGGGAAACGAAATCATCACGGGGAAACCAAATGAAAGTGAAACCAAACGACTTCGTTTTCAATGCTTCTAACTATGTACCTCTCCTTCCTTCTGAGAGTCCACATAGATGGTTGGGAATGGCTCCTTTCCAGCAAATGTCAAAGCCTTTGAAATCAAATAGTTGTTATAGCAATTCACTTAACTGTGATTGATTCAAAGATACGTAGACATATCAGTTCTGTTGAATGGAGTCATAATTAAACACAAATAGGTGTACACAACACTGATTCCTCTTACCCTCAATGAGGTCTTGAAAGGCTTCGGCTCTGTTCCATCACCATCCTGGTCATTTCCTTCTTTGTCAGACACATACATCTCACCTGGAAGAAGTGGAAACACTCAACACTTGATGCTGAATGTGTTACTTCAGCTAACTAAACCTAGTTTGACATGTTCATTCATGATGAAAACTCCCGTATTCGACACCCCACTATGCTGCCTGTTTCACCCACCCAAAGGTTGGAGATCTGATGAAGCATGACAGTGATTAAACTAGCTAGGCAAGATGCTCGTTGGCTAGATAACAGGAGCGTGACACGGACATGTTACCACATGCTTGGGTTCAGGGACGACAGAAATGGAGAAAAAAAGCTCAAATAAAAGCAGAACTCACATCGATGCGTAGTAATTTAACTAGCTGGTTTTAGCTAACTAGACAGTCAAGATAAGCTTGAGCTATGCAATTATGTATTATTTAAATCATGACATTGGTGCTATGAAAGCTAGCTAGCAACACCGGTCTGATGCAACACATCGCATGCTTTCAACATTCCTACAATGGCTGTATGTTAGCTAGCCATGCTATCTACTTACCCACGGAGAGTTCGCCTGTGGTTTTCGTTACCTCCTCTGCCATACCCACGTAGAAATTGTATCAAATGTGTATATTTAATAGATTACTAGCGAGCTAATAATAATACTAACATGAATCTGCCCTGCCGTCTGTCAGTCGCTGGTGTTTGTACTCATGTGTAGGATTATCTGTGAATACAACTTCTGCATAGTTCGTGAATGGTGATTGGTTGCAGTAACTTCCTGCCATTCATTGTAGTTCCACCCTGGAATGATGAAAGGACCATTATGGTGTGGTTTATCGAGAGACCTGGCTAGATATGATTCATGCTTATTTCATTATTAACTCAACCCATTGCATCATGTAAAGAAGCTCGCAAGTTAAGCATTTCACTGTACTGTTTTACACCTACTGTACCCGGTGCATGTGACAATTACAAAAGAAAAGACAAAAACATTGCTTCCATTTTTTATCAATATTATTATTATTTTTTAATAATGCTTGAAATATTATAGAACCAATCTTCCAATGGAAAAATGCCTCTGTGGCTGTGAATAATAAATGATTCTCATAATTCATCCGGACTGGATGAATACAACAGCACTGGATCACTTTGAGAAGTTCACATTTTTAGATTGGGTCTCGTTCATTTCCAAGTCTTCAGTCATGTGATCAGTGGGCTGTGGTTCAACTTTACCCCTGTGCAGTTTCTCATACAACTGTATCACAAAAAGATGAGTAGATACATCAGATGAAGTATGTATTTCATATCAGAGTCTTGTAAATCACCAGAAATAAACTCTGAATTTCAGTCAAATACATTTCCCCTTATCAAGCCAACTGTTCTCATTAATAAAACATATCAAACTGCATACATTAAGAATAAGTACTTACAGTGACCCAAATGGGTAAATGTAGTATTCCATACACTACAACAAGGCAAAAGAAGAATGTTTCGATGTAGATGGTGTTTTCAAAGAGCATGGAGTATGTCAGGGGCATTTCATCTTTGTACTGAAATTTTGAAAAGGTCAACCAACGTTTTAATGCATTAGCAAGTGCTTACAAAGTTTTCATAAATGTATCAGTTCAAAAGGCAGTCACACATCTGAGCGATCTTTTTTGCAGGTACATGGTAACAGTTGAAAAAGCTGATAAAAAAACCAGCACACTGCTCTGGCTAGTATCACTGTTCTGGTTAGTATCAATGCTCTGGCTAGTATCACTGCTAGTATCGCTGCTCTGGCTAGTATCGCTGCTCTGGCTAGTATCGCTGCTAGTATCGCTGTTCTGGTTAGTATCAATGCTCTGGCTAGTATCGCTGCTCTAGTTAGTATCGCTGCTCTGGCTAGTATCGCTGCTCTGGTTAGTATCAATAGTCTGGCTAGTATCGCTGCTCTGGCTAGTATCACTGCTCTGGCTAGTATCACTGCTAGTATCACTGCTCTGGCTAGTATCACCGCTCTGGCTAGTATCGCTGCTCTGGCTAGTATCACTGCTAGTATCACTGCTCTGGCTAGTATCGCTGCTCTGGCTAGTATCGCTGCTCTGGCTAGTATCACTGCTCTAGTTAGTATCACTGCTCTGGCTAGTATCACTGCTCTAGTTAGTATCGCTGCTCTGGCTAGTATCACTGCTAGTATCGCTGCTCTGGCTAGTATCACTGCTCTAGTTAGTATCGCTGCTCTGGCTAGTATCACTGCTCTGGCTAGTATCACTGCTCTGGCTAGTATCACTGCTCTAGTTAGTATCGCTGCTCTGGCTAGTATCACTGCTAGTATCACTGCTCTAGTTAGTATCAATGCTCTGGCTAGTATCACTGCTAGTATCGCTGCTCTGTCTAGTATCACTGCTCTAGTTAGTATCGCTGCTCTGGCTAGTATCGTTGCTCTAGTTATTATCGCTGCTCTGGCTAGTATCACAGCTCTGGCTAGTATCACTGCTCTAGTTAGTATCACTGCTCTGGCTAGTATCACTGCTCTAGTTAGTATCGCTGCTCTGGCTAGTATCACTGCTAGTATCGCTGCTCTGGCTAGTATCACTGCTCTAGTTAGTATCGCTGCTCTGGCTAGTATCACTGCTCTGGCTAGTATCACTGCTCTGGCTAGTATCACTGCTCTAGTTAGTATCGCTGCTCTGGCTAGTATCACTGCTAGTATCACTGCTCTAGTTAGTATCAATGCTCTGGCTAGTATCACTGCTAGTATCGCTGCTCTGTCTAGTATCACTGCTCTAGTTAGTATCGCTGCTCTGGCTAGTATCGTTGCTCTAGTTAGTATCACTGCTCTGGCTAGTATCACAGCTCTGGCTAGTATCACTGCTCTAGTTAGTATCACTGCTCTGGCTAGTATCACAGCTCTGGCTAGTGTCACTGCTCTGGCTAGTGTCACTGCTCTAGTTAGTATCACTGCTCTGGCTAGTATCACTGCCAGTATCACTGCTCTGGCTAGTATCACTGCTCTAGTTAGTATCACTGCTCTGGCTAGTATCACTGCTAGTACCACTGCTCTAGTTAGTATCACTGCTAGTATCACTGCTCTGGCTAGTATCACTGCTCTAGTTAGTATCACTGCTCTGGCTAGTATCACTGCTAGTATCGCTGCTCTAGTTAGTATCACTGCTAGTATCACTGCTCTGGCTAGTATCACAGCTCTGGCTAGTGTCACTGCTCTAGTTAGTATCACTGCTAGTATCACTGCTCTGGCTAGTATCACTGCTCTGGCTGGTATCACAGCTCTGGCTAGTATCACTGCTCTAGTTAGTATCACTGCTCTAGTTAGTATCACTGCTCTAGTTAGTATCACTGCTCTGGCTAGTATCACAGCTCTGACTAGTGTCACTGCTCTAGTTAGTATCACTGCTCTGGCTAGTATCACTGCTAGTATCACTGCTCTGGCTAGTATCACTGCTCTGGCTAGTATCACTGCTCTAGTTAGTATCACTGCTCTGGCTAGTATCACTGCTCTGGCTAGTATCACTGCTCTGGCTAGTATCACTGCTCTGGATAGTATCACTGTTCTGGCTAGTATCACTGCTCTAGTTAGTATCACTGCTCTGGCTAGTATCACTGCTCTGGCTAGTATCACTGCTCTAGTTAGTATCACTGCTCTAGTTAGTAGCACTGCTCTGGCTAGTAGCACTGCTAGTATCACTGCTCTAGTTAGTAGCACTGCTCTGGCTAGTAGCACTGCTAGTATCACTGCTCTAGTTAGTATCACTGCTCTGGCTAGTATCACTGCTAGTATCACTGCTCTGGCTAGTATCACTGCTCTAGTTAGTATCACTGCTCTGGCTAGTATCACTGCTCTGGCTAGTATCACTGCTCTGGATAGTATCACTGCTCTGGATAGTATCACTGCTCTGGCTAGTATCACTGCTCTGGCTAGTATCACTTTTACTATCACTGCTCTGGCTAGTATCACTGCTCTGGCTAGTACCACTGCTCTTTATTAAGGTTTATCTATCGACCTCAAGGCCTTAGTCAGAGCTTTTGTGAGTTTTGAAAAAATTATTAGCACCCTTATGTATACATAGCTCCACCCACATCCGTTCAATGTATCGAATGGGGGTTGGAGTCGTGGGAAAATAAGTAAGTGTTACCAAATATAATGTTCATTTCATAATTATTCAAATAAAGTGTGTACATAAAACGTATTAAACACATCTGTAAAACCACAATGAGGACATCGACCCATCAAGCAAGTTTTTATAAATCATTGGGAACAGCGTAAAAAAAATCTGAAATGGTGGCATTAATTCATGTTTACATTTACAACATAACATACATAGGCATTTCATCATTAAGACCTTTAGGAAATAATGTCTGGAGGGTCAAAATCCCAAAACATTGTCTTTTGCTCAGAATATTATTTATATCACCTCCCCTGTCTGATATCTTAACTTTCTTTATGCCACAAAATCTAAAGGTAGAAATGTCATTTAATTTGGAATCGTTTCCTGTATGTGGGACTAATATTCACACTTCATCATATTGTTGCACTGTGCGTGACCTCTGCATTTATAGCTACCATTCGGAAGAGAGCATGAAAGAGCCTGGCTCGTTTTCTTTTGTGGCTGGCAGTTGGCATGGACCAATTTATTGCGTAAATTGCGACCTCTTATATATGTACAATAAATTGTGGATTCTTAAATTCAACTGGCAAAGCTGGGTCCGATGATAAAACATACCAGGGTTTCTTGACAGCATCGCCCACTTTACGCGAGTTCAAAGTGTATGGGGTGGTGAACAAAATCAAATCAACAATACAGCGTGTTCTTTAGCTCTAGATGGTCTTTTTTTTGTAGCAGTTCATCTTGTGTTTTCCCTAATACCAAATTAAGAGCTTCATTCACACATTGTGGAGAAATAGCCTCTTCTTAGAAACCTATTGCGCATCTCCGTTTCTTTTTCTAGATAGTCCTCTGTGGAGTGGCATATATGGCGCAGTCTAAAAAAACTGGAAGTCCTCTTTTTAATGGTTCATGGTGGAAGCTGTCCCCTTGTAATAGAGTATTTCTGTTCTCTGTTTCTTTTCTATACACGTTTTACAGACGTGTTTAATACTTTTTATGTGCACACTTTATTAGAATATTTATGAAATGCACATGGTTATATTTGGTCAAACGTAATAAAGAGCAGTGTGCGGGTTTCTTATTTTTTCTCATAAATGTATCAGTAAAATCTAGTGAACCTGGCTAAGTAGGCCGCTAATCAGTGAGCAAAGACTACAAATGAAGTGTGTATTGGGCCTAATTTGAAAATGTGAAAAAACTACGTATTTTCTAAGTTATAAAACATTTTAAATTGGTGATGCCCCATATGACAATATATGAAACCCCTACCAGAACCATGTTTTATATAGCTTATTTCTTAACAAAGGTGCCCTACACAACTTACATCACTGGCTTGCTTTCCTTTTACATTAGTTGCAGGATCCTTTTTAAGGAAACAGGGGAATTTCAACAACTCCTGTCTTTCTCCTTGCCACCTCTTCTTCAATTCTTGGACCCTTGAGTCTGTGAAACCAAAACCATGATGGATATTTGGTATGACACTGAACAACTTTTGAACAATGCAGGATGGTGATTGAAGGCATGCTCTTTAAAATTCTCCCTGTTGTTCATTGGTCTTTCATTTCAATGTATGTGAAATATATACCCCGAACATGAGAAACTATTTAACCCTATCATGACCTCGAAAAGTCTCAAGGTCAGACCAAATTAGTAAGGGCCTTTGATGGTCAAATTACATAGCTATCAGTGGAGGCTGGTGGGAGGAGCTATAGGAGGACAGGCTCATTAATGGTTGGAATGGAATAAATGGAATGGTATCAAATAGATCAAACATACGGAAACCAAATGCTTGACTCCGTTCCATTGATTCCATTCCAGCTCCTATAGTTCCTCCCACCAGCCTCCACTGATAGCTAGCTAGCCAGAGTCAAAAGTCAACTTACCACCAGAGTCTTTGGAGTCGGTTGTTTTCGGAGGATCTGTTAGAATAGAATTAGAATGCTTTGACATGGAAAACTAATGTTAGTTATGTGTAGCTAGCTAGAAAACTAATCTACGGTCAGCTTTGTCTTTGCAAAGACCCAAACATAGAAACAAAGATTCACCTCAACTAACACTATTTCACGCATCAAATAAACTTGTTGACAAATCAGGAACTGAATATGACTGCGCTTCATAATTTTTTTTATGTAGTTAAAAACATAAATATTTGTGCAAAATGAGCACTCGTCTCTCAAAGACATCGTTAGTTAAAAAAAATAATAACGGCAGAACATTAGCTAGCTGGCTATGTCTACTTACCCATTGCTCTCAGGTTCACGAAAACATTTGTTAAAAATACAAGTGAAATTACTATTTTTGACACCATCTTGACAGTTATCAAAGCCAATGTAGAGATGTGTTGAGCAGCTTAACTTTTAAGCTAACTAGGTTAGCTGGCTAGCTATGCTATGGAAATAATTACAGTTGCTCA
This sequence comes from Salvelinus namaycush, assembly GCF_016432855.1. Lineage (NCBI taxonomy): Eukaryota > Metazoa > Chordata > Actinopteri > Salmoniformes > Salmonidae > Salvelinus > Salvelinus namaycush. Next base: position 823,134 of record NC_052337.1, on the reverse strand, counting down.
GCTGGCTGTGTTGACTGAGAGACTAGGAAATAACAAAAAAATCCGTTAAACCGTTCATTTTTGAATGACAAGTCTCGTGTGGGACATTCGATCCGAATGTTTTCTCTAAATGTTCTGGCGACACTCAATGTGTTTCTGGGTCAGATGGATTGTAAAATATGTAATCACTAAGCTACCCGTTTAGGTTTTTTAACCAGACCTTGGATCAGTATTTATTTTAGCTGTGGAGTCAAGTTGACCACACCCTGCTTGGTTTTCATTGGTTAATGGCCAACTTTCGTCAAGGAACTCAGGAAAGTGTGTGATTCGAGAGAGGATTTGAGTTTGGACAGTGTGTATACAGGTGACACTTTTGTATATAATCGGACATAAATAAGATACATATTTACAACTGTATTCTGTAAAATGGTTGGGGTAAAAGTAATCGGGAATGATTCAGAATTCCAACCCGAGCTAGCAGCCGCCGGTTCGAGGCTTGCGGTAGTGAAGTTCACAATGGCAGGGTAAGGTTCAAAATATATTCCCAGGCCTTGGCTAGATGCTAGCATGCTAGACCGGGTCTAAACTGAAGTGGGAGATCCAATTTCATTGGCAAATGTATAGTTACCTAGTAGGTCAACTGGTTTCGGATTTCGTAGTGTATCGGTTGTTGAATACTTTCTAACAAGCTACTTAAAAGCGCGAGAAAATAACTCTGACAACACCACGCTGTTAGCTACGCCAACGTTGGCTAACTAGCTAACGGTAGTTAGCCAGCTATGACTTAGCAATATCAGACAGGCTAAGATAGCAAGTTAAGCTAACTCCACAGAGGAGTTGCGGTACTTGGCAACCCAGTAGTCTGATATTAGTTAGCAATAGAGTGAAATGTTTTCTGTATAATTTGTGGTACAACAATGTTAGCTAGCTAGCTAGCTGGTGGTTTTGGTAGGCATCTACAATGCACTCCCCAGTGAAAGGGGGACACACATCTTTTAACTAGCGGGCTCCGAGGTGTATTCATTCCGCCAAACAGTTGCAAACTGAAACGATAGTTTATATTGGACAGGGGTGTATTCATTACGCACATTCTGTGAAAAAAGTATTCTGTTCAAAACGTGCAACAGACAGTTTACTCCAAACGGAAAACGCAAAAAACAAGAGTTTATTGGACAAATTCATGTAGGCCCCTCCCCGTATTGTTATGTTTGCTTCCGGTAAACGGTTTTGCGTAATGAATACACCCCAGGTAGGCCCGTTTTGTTTGTTTCCGTTTAAGAAACGTTTTGCAACAGAAAAGCCTGAAGGAATACACCCCTGGTGAAGAACACGTAGCTAGCTACTCAACAGGCCCATTTTGATGATCGCTAACGTCCAAAATTACAACAACAACAGTAGTCAATACCAGCTTCATAATAAACTCCTTCACTCCCCAGGTGTCGACCCTGTGTCAGAATATCCCCTGCTTTCAACATGTTGAGTAACAAGTACCCACACGTGGTTTTCCTTGAAGTAGATGTACACGTCTGTCAGGTGAGGTTCTTTTTGCCTAAAGAGTTTTAATAATACAGCCTACTGTATCGTAATCGAAACACCAGGTACTCCGTTGTTCATGTTTTCATCGGAGACGCTGTAAACAAAACATTATTTATAGCCTCGAACATGTCAACATCCTCATGTCATTCATTGAGCAATACAGATGAATGAAATCTAGTCTGTGTGATTAGGTATGTGACTTCAATGTCAATCCTCTTTTCTCTCTCAGGCAACGGCTGCCGCCAACAACATCTCTGCAACGCCAACGTTTTTGTTTTTCCGTAACAAAGTGCGAATTGACCAGTATCAAGGTGCAGATGCCTCAGGACTAGAGGAGAAGATCAAGCAGCATGTAGAAAACGACCCTGGAAGCAACGAGGACTCAGACATTCCCAAGGGATATGTGAGTATATGATGAATTGTATCACTCAGACATTTTGTCTACTTAAACTTCTGTGAATGACTGAAGCATGGGGTCAACGTTGTCAGTCACTGCAACAGATTTCCATCTTATGGATTCTGGAGAGGTTGTTTTTGAGTTCAGAGTATCAATTCACATCTCCAGGGGGTATGGCTGGTTTGGAGACGGCATAGCCTTATACATATACAGTGAGGGGGGAAAGTATTTGATTCCCTGCTGATTTTGTACGTTTGACCACTGACAAAGAAATTATCCGTCTATAATTTTAGTGGTAGGTTTATTTGAACAGTGAGAGACAGAATAACAACAAGAAAATCCAGAAAAACACGTCAAAAATGTTATAAATTGATTTGCATTTTAATGAGGGAAATAAGTATTTGACCCCTCTGCAAAACATGACTTAGAACTTGGTGGCAAAACCCTTGTTGGCAAGGTCAGACGTTTCTTGTAGTTGGCCACCAGGTTTGCACACATCTCAGGAGGGATTTTGTCCCACTCTTTGCAGATCTTCTCCAAGTCATTAAGGTTTCGAGGCTGAAAACCAATTTTGCAGGCCATCTAATAACTTGGTCAGATAAAAATGTGTTTGAACTTGCGTTTCATGATCTGACGTCTTAGGTTTTAAAGCTGAAATGTGTGTAGCTTTTTTGGGGGGGCGACCCAACCAAATTCACATAGAAATGTGTTTTTTAGATCTGCCATTCTCATTGAAAGCAAGTCTAAGAAGCTCGTCGGTTGCGTTCTGTGATCTTGTGTGACCTACTACTTCGTGGCTGAGCTGTTGTTGCTCCTATTTTTTTAATTTAGTATTTTTTTTATTTAACCTTTATTTAACCAGGTAGGCCAGTTGAGAACAAGTTCTCATTTACAACGGTGACCTCTGGCCAAGATAAAGCAAAGCAGTGCGACACAAACAACAACACAGAGTTACACATGGGATAAACAAACGTACAGTCAATAACACAATAACAGCACTTACAGTTGACCGGGGGCAGCTCTAGCAGGGCAGAAATTTGACGAACTGACTTGTTGGAAAGATGCAAAAAGAGAACTTAAGAACGGGAAGCATAGAAATAGTGCATATATAACAGCTATACCGCTTCTTCGACTTGCTTTCAATGAGTGACAGATCTATAACTCACGTTTCTATGTGAATTTGGTCAGGATCCCACAAAAAAAGTGACATATTGCAGCTTTAATAACAATCAGGATGCTGTGTCCAATGAGGTAAATGCAGATGGACAAACCCCAATGCTTCAGCCTATGTACATCTTATGGCCACTATGCTTCATCAGTTGGGCTACGGGTAATAATGCTTATTGCTAATAGCACATCTGATCATATAAGACCATATGTGATCCAATATTTTAATAAAATAATTGTAACATATTGTTTTTTTACCAGTATGTTATTGGGCTCATTACTGGAGGTGGAAATTATATTTTATATACTTTTTTCCCTATTTACTTTAGAGTAGAATGTACTTTTTAAAAAGTCACCAGAACTGAGCTTTTCAGTCCTTCTACAAAGAAATGATCCCATCGAGGCCCCTGTATCCCCTAAGTAAGCAAAGCAAACTGCCTTGCTCAGAGGCAGAACAACAGATTTTTACCTCGTCAGCTTGGGGATTTGATCCAGCAACCTTTCAGTTACTGGCCCAACGCTCCTACCCGCCAGGTTACACAGGTGAAAGCTATGATCCCCCTTATTGATGTCACCTGTTAAATCCACTTCAATCAGTGTAGATGAAGGGGAGGACAGATGTTAAAGAAGGATTTTTAAGCCTTGAGACAATTGGTTGAGTGCTGCAAGGATAGACCTAGTTAAGCTGCAGCTGGCCCAGAACAGAGTGGCATGTTTTGCTCTTCGTTGTAATCAGAGGGATAATATCAATACTATGCATGCCAGTCTCTCTTGGCTAAGAGTTGAAGAGAGACTGACTGCATCACTTCTTGTTTTTATAAGAAACATTAATGTGTTGAAAATCCCAAATTGTTTGCATAGTCAACTTACACACAGCTCTGACACACACACTTACCCCACCAGACATGCCACCAGGGGTCTTTTCACAGTCCCCAAATCCAGAACAAATTAAAGAAAACGTACAGTATTATATAGAGCCCTTATTGCATGGAACTTCCTTCCATCTCATATTGCTCAGATAAACAGCAAACTTGGTTTAAAAAACAGATAAAGAAACACCTCGCGACACAACACCTCTCCCCTATTTGACCTGGATAGTTACAATTTAGTCATTTAGCAGACGCTCTTATCCATAGCGACTCACAGTAGAAATGAGGTTTCAGTGCCTGAACATCGACAGATTATTCACCTAGTCGGCTTGGTGATTCGTTTCAGAATCAATTCTGTTTCCAGTCGAATTGCCCCATAACAGAGTGTGTTCCGTTCCCTGTCTTCCCGAGTCGGGACGCCAAACTCAGAAGCTTCTGGACCGTAACACAGCGTACTGCAGAAGCTCTGTTAATACGACTGACCAAGACAAGACAATTCTGCATCCAGTATGGCAGTACTTTGGGACAGGCCTCTGACTAGATCTGACTTTGCTGATAGTTACTTTATTGAGGAAACATGTAGCTACTATTAGGGCTGGGATTATACCAGTATCGCCGTACAAAGCAGATTTCACTTCTTTAGGAAAATACCGTGTTGGAAACAAACGTCATTATGTTGTCAGAGAGAGTCATATTTATTTATTTATTTCCCAAGCTATAGCACAATATTTTACATACAGCAGATTTTTAAAGGACTAAAGAGTTTGGTCTGTTTTGGATTTTCATTTTTGCCAGTAAAGAAACCCCATTGAGATACTGGTATCGTCCCGGCCCTAATTACTATGACTTAGCTAGGTGGGACAACCACATATCTATCTTTTAAGATGAATGCACTTAACTTCTTATGGCTGCAGCCCGGCGTCGGTACACTTATGACAACAGCCACTTCAAGTGCAGGGCGCGAAATTCAAAATATATATTTTTTAAATATTTAACTTTCACACATTAACAAGTCCATTAACAAGTCCAATACAGCAAATGAAAGGTACACATCTTGTGAATCCAGCCAACATGTCCGATTTTTAAAATGTTTTACAGCGAAAACAGCACGTATATTTATGTTAGCTCACCACCAAATACAAAAAAGGACAGACATTTTTCACAGCACAGGTAGCATGCACAAAGCCAACCTAACTAACCAAGAACCAACCAAACTAACCAACAAACAACTTCATCAGATGACAGTCTTATAACATGTTATTCAATAAATCTATGTTTTGTTCGAAAAATGTGCATATTTCAGGTATAAATCATAGTTTACATTGCAGCTACAATCAGAAATTGCACCGAAAGCAGCCATAATAATTACAGACACCAACGTCAAATACCTAATTACTCATCATAAAACATTTCTGAAAAATACATAGTGTACAGCAAATGAAAGACAGGCATCTTGTGATTCCAGCCAATATTTCCGATTTATTAAGTGTTTTACAGCGAAAACACAATATAGCGTTATATTAGCTTACCACAATAGCCAGAAACACATGCCATTTCCCAGTAGCAAAAGGTTAGCGATCGTAACAAACAAGCAAAAGATATATAATTTTTGACTAACCTTGATATTCTTCATCAGATGACAGTCCTATAACATCAGGTTATACATACACTTATGTTTTGTTCGAAAATGTGCATATTTAGAGCTGAAATCAGTGGTTATACATTCTGCTAACGTAGCTACTATTTCCCACAACGTTCGGATATTTTTCTGACACTTTTTATGACACACATATTCTGACCAAATAGCTATTCATAAACATAACTAAAAAATACATGTTGTATAGGAAATGATAGATCCATTAGTTCTTAATGAAATCGCAGTGTTAGAATTCAAAAAAATAACTTCATTACGACATCCAGCTTCGGTATAGCTAGAGTACCCAAACGTTGGGCACCGACGACTAGTTCACATGCACGACAGATATATGAAATAGCATCATAAAATGTTTCTTACTTTTGCTGATCTTTCATCAGAATGTTGGACAAGGGGTCCTTTGTCCAGAACAGTCGTTGTTTGGATTTAGAACGGCCACTTTCCCTCTCGATTTAGCAAGCGCACTAGCCAAGTGGCACGAATCGCACCATCGTCAACAAAGTCAGAGAACGGAACACGGCAAAACTCCCGAAAAAATTTCAATAATCTGATTAAACTATATTGAAAAAACATACTTTACGATGATATGGTCACATGTATCAAATAAAATCAAAGCCGGAGATAGTAGTCGCCTATAACGGCAGCTAAACAGAAGGCAAATCCAGAAGGCAAATCCAACCTCGCGCTCTCCAGAAAACCGGAAATGGGGGACACGTCATACAAAGAGCTTGTATTCCACTTCAGACCAAGATAAACACTAAATTTCTTCTCTCACCGCCTCTTGACATCCAGGGGAAGGTGTATGACGTGCATGTATACTCATACGTATCATGCCCATTTATAGGCAGGAAGTAGAACAGAGCATCGATTTCAGACTTTCCACTTCCTGGTCAGGAAGTTTGTGCCAAATGAGTTCTGTTTGACTCACAGATATAATTCAAACGGTTTTAGAAACTAGAGAGTGTTTTCTATCCAATAGTAATAATAATATGCATATTGTACGAGCAAGAATTGAGTACGAGGCCGTTTGAAATGGGCACCTTTTATCTGGCTACTCAATACTGCCCCTGCAGCCCAAACAGGTTAAAAACCGTCAGTCGCTCTGGATAAGAACGTCTGCTGAATGACTCAAATCTAAACATCTCAGAAAAGACAGAAGCTAGTGGAAGCTAACCGTCCACTAAAGCTAGTGGAAGCTAACCGTCCACTAAAGCTAGTGGAAGCTAACCGTCCACTAAAGCTAGTGGAAGCTAACCGTCCACTAAAGCTAGTGGAAGCTAACCGTCCACTAAAGCTAGTGGAAGCTAACCGTCCACTAAAGCTAGTGGAAGCTAACCGTCCACTAAAGCTAGTGGAAGCTAACCGTCCACTAAAGCTAGTGGAAGCTAACCGTCCACTAAAGCTAGTGGAAGCTAACCGTCCACTACAAAAGGATACTCCATTTCTCTGAAACAAAGTCAACATCTCAGGTGCTGCTGCTGTGAAGCTGCTCTTGTGTTTGCAATGTAGACTTAACATGGGCGTGTAATGTGGACTTAACGTGGGCTTGTAATGTGGACTTAACGTGGGCGTGTAATGTGGACTTAACATGGGCGTGTAATGTGGACTTAACGTGGGCGTGTAATGTGGACTTAACGTGGGCGTGTAATGTGGACTTAACGTGGGCGTGTAATGTGGACTTAACGTGGGCGTGTAATGTGGACTTAACGTGGGCGTGTAATGTGGACTTAACGTGGGCGTGTAATGTGGACTTAACGTGGGCGTGTAATGTGGACTTAACGTGGGCGTGTAATGTGGACTTAACGTGGGCGTGTAATGTGGACTTAACGTGGGCGTGTAATGTGGACTTAACGTGGGCGTGTAATGTGGACTTAACGTGGGCGTGTAATGTGGACTTAACGTGGGCGTGTAATGTGGACTTAACGTGGGCGTGTAATGTGGACTTAACGTGGGCGTGTAATGTGGACTTAACGTGGGCGTGTAATGTGGACTTAACGTGGGCGTGTAATGTGGACTTAACGTGGGCGTGTAATGTGGACTTAACGTGGGCGTGTAATGTGGACTTAACGTGGGCGTGTAATGTGGACTTAACGTGGGCGTGTAATGTGGACTTAACGTGGGCGTGTAATGTGGACTTAACGTGGGCGTGTAATGTGGACTTAACGTGGGCGTGTAATGTGGACTTAACGTGGGCGTGTGTAATGTGGACTTAACGTGGGCTTGTAATGTGGACTTAACGTGGGCGTGTAATGTGGACTTAACGTGGGCGTGTAATGTGGACTTAACATGGGCTTGTAATGTGGACTTAACATGGGCTTGTAATGTGGGCTTGTAATGTGGACTTAACATGGGCGTGTAATGTGGACTTAACATGGGCGTGTAATGTGGACTTAACATGGGCGTGTAATGTGGACTTAACATGGGCGTGTAATGTGGACTTAACATGGGCGTGTAATGTGGACTTAACATGGGCGAGTAATGTGGACTTAACATGGGCTTGTAATGTGGGCGTGTAATGTGGAATTAACATGGGCGTGTAATGTGGACTTAACATGGGCGTGTAATGTGGACTTAACATGGGCTTGTAATGTGGACTTAACATGGGCGTGTAATGTGGACTTAACATGGGCTTGTAATGTGGACTTAACATGGGCTTGTAATGTGGGCTTGTAATGTGGACTTAACATGGGCGTGTAATGTGGACTTAACGTGGGCGTGTAATGTGGACTTAACGTGGGCGTGTAATGTGGACTTAACGTGGGCGTGTAATGTGGACTTAACGTGGGCGTGTAATGTGGACTTAACGTGGGCGTGTAATGTGGACTTAACGTGGGCGTGTAATGTGGACTTAACGTGGGCGTGTAATGTGGACTTAACGTGGGCGTGTAATGTGGACTTAACGTGGGCGTGTAATGTGGACTTAACGTGGGCGTGTAATGTGGACTTAACGTGGGCGTGTAATGTGGACTTAACGTGGGCGTGTAATGTGGACTTAACGTGGGCGTGTAATGTGGACTTAACGTGGGCGTGTAATGTGGACTTAACGTGGGCGTGTAATGTGGACTTAACGTGGGCTTGTAATGTGGACTTAACATGGGCTTGTAATGTGGACTTAACATGGGCTTGTAATGTGGACTTAACATGGGCGTGTAATGTGGACTTAACATGGGCTTGTAAAGTGGACTTAACATGGGCTTGTAATGTGGACTTAACATGGGCTAGTAATGTGGGATTTTAATGTGGACTTAACATGGGCGTGTAATGTGGACTTAACATGGGCTTGTAATGTGGACTTAACATGGGCTTGTAATGTGGGATTGTAATGTGGACTTAACATTGGTGTGTAATGTGGACTTAACATGGGCGTGTAATGTGGACTTAACATTGGTGTGTAATGTGGACTTAACATGGGCGTGTAATGTGGACTTAACGTGGGCGTGTAATGTGGACTTAACGTGGGCGTGTAATGTGGACTTAACATGGGCGTGTAATGTGGACTTAACATGGGCTTGCCTTGTCTGAATCATTTTGATACTGTGTCTGTGTGTTTAGATGGACCTGATGCCGTTTGTGAACAAAGCTGGCTGTGAGTGCCTAAATGAGAGCGACGAGAGCGGCTTTGACAACTGCTTAGTCAAGGACACCACCTACCTGGAGTCTGACTGTGATGAGCAGGTGAGTCTGAGGATAGATCGCCATCAGCGTCTCCTTCATTAGTTCAGAGCGGTCTGAATGTGTTGAAATTGTTCACTTCAGTGTGGCTACTTTCTAGTAGACTTTACAGGTTAGAACTTGCATCTGCTGTCCTTTTTCTATATTTACAAGGATACAATCTCACTCACCTGGTTAAAACAATGTCTAGTCTGTTGAGTTACTTTTTCATATGTATGCTTCTCCTGGCTGGTGTTACCTTCGGTAACCTCAGGTCAACCTGCAGGCTAAACTGTCTTCCTGGCTGGTGTTACCTTCTGTAACCTCAGGTCAACCTGCAGGCTAAACTGTCTTCCTGGCTGGTGTTACCTTCTGTAACCTCAGGCCAACCTGCAGGCTAAACTGTCTTCCTGGCTGGTGTTACCTTCTGTAACCTCAGGCCAACCTGCAGGCTAAACTGTCTTCCTGGCTGGTGTTACCTTCTGTAACCTCAGGCCAACCTGCAGACTAAACCGTCTTTAGTAGATTTACGTGTCAGTGTGTAGTTACACTCCTCACTTAACCCATATTTTCCCCCCTTCAGCTCCTCGTTACGATGGCCTTTAACCAACCTGTCAAGCTGTACTCAATGAAGCTGCAGTCCTCTGACTTGGGTGAGTCCTTACTCTTCCTGGGTGCACATAAATGTTGCTCCGTTCCTAGTAAAACACCCGTACCAGTCTAATTTTATTCAAGAAAAGCCTGTGAAATGTCATCCTTTGCCCGTTGAGTAGATGTTGGTGTTTTAATGGAATGATCACAGTCTATGTGTCGAGTTGAGTTCCCATGCTAGGTTGGGTTGCCTTGTTGTCTAGGGCTTTATTGAAAGGAAAAACCAAAAACCTGCAGACACTAGGCCCTCCGTGGAATGAGTTTGACACCCCTAGTCTATGTGTCGAGTTGAGTTCCCATGCTAGGTTGGGTTGCCTTGTTGTCTCATACATTCTGTATATCCCTTTTCTCCCTTTCAACAGCCCAGGCACCAAAGTGTGTGAAGATCTTCATTAACCTGCCTCGCTCCATGGACTTTGACGACGCTGAGCGGAGCGAAGCCACCCAGACTCTGGACCTGGCGGAGGAGGACTTCAAGGAAGACGGGTTGATTCCACTGAGATACGTCAAGTTCCAGAACGTTCAGAGCATCACCGTAAGTAGCGACTGTTTTCGAAGGTGTTACTTTGTGATGTACTTTGAAATGATCGGCAAAGGTACTTGGGAGTTCAATGCACTGCTCGTTCATGAGAGCATCTGCGAACTGACTACTTCGATATCATTTATTGTTATGTTTTATGTTGTCTCCTGTGTAACTATATATATATATATATATATACTGCTTTCTTGGACTCACTTGAAAAAGAGATGTACGTTCTCTTCTTAAATAACCGATGAATAAAAATAAAATATATATAGTTTTAAGCCTTTCAGGAAATTCCTTTCCCTTGTCCCCTTTGTAACTCTGTTTTTGATGGAGGAGAGGGAGGAAGCCACTGATAACTATTGAGATGCAGCCCTGGTGTAATTAGTTATGTAAATATAGGACAATGCTGTCATCTAGTGGCAAAAAGTGGTATTACTTTCCTCTCCTGTTCAACTGCAGTTTATTACACTCTAGCTGTGATATAAAGAATCTCTCTTATTGCATATAGGGAGTTTCAATACTTCTTGATTTTGCAATTTAGGTTCCAACCAAACCTGCGTGAAGTGAACTCCTTTAGTTTCTACTGGTTGTGTCCCCTGTAATGATATAATCTGTAAGTTCCTCCGTTTTTGATCTAACAGATGTTCGTGAAGAACAACCAAGGTGATGAAGAGACGACTAAAATCAACTACCTTACTTTTATCGGAACCCCTGTACAAGCAACAAACATGAATGACTTCAAACGGGTAAGATCTGGCCTCTACCGACAGCTATAGTAGTATTTCATGTTGGATGGAACCGGTCTTTTACAGTATGTTCACAATGTCCTTGTCGGGATTGTATGACATCTGCAATGATATATATAAAAAATGAATGTGACTATAACCACGTTTTCATCCACAGTTTTTCTGAGAGTAAAGTCATACCGTATAAAAAATAAAAATAAAAATCATGACAGTTGTCATGGAAACGGGTAGTTTCGGTACAATTTTATAAATGCCGACAGATAATTTGTTCGTTCGACGTGGTGGATCTTTGCGTCTGTAAAATTAATTATGCGAGAAATGGTGGTGAAATGCCCTTTTGATGTGCAAATATTTAATATAATAACCATCATATCGAAGTAAACTTGGAGTCACGCCATGATATGGTGTGTGATCCTCCCACTAGGACTCGGGAAACCATGCAGTTTATTAGGCTACAGATTAAATAAGTTATGAACTTCACAGGGTGGTGAAAATGCAGTGATCTTGATGCTCCTTTCCAATAAATATCGAGGGTCTTATTCTGGTGACGTGATGATCGACTCTCTATTTAACGCTACAGTTTTATTTTATGATTTATTTTTATTCGGTACGTGAGAACTTAAATGAAAAATGTATTTTGTCTGCACTACCCCGTCACACACTGGGTTTTTATCTGCAACAAGTCTGTTTGTTGGGGAAAAATTTGAAGATTCGTATGAAAATCTCTAGAACAATTGGATGGAAACTTATAGTTTTAATTGTTTGCAACAAAAAAAAAATTCTTCACACGGCTGTGTTTTTATTTGACTAGGTTGTGGGCAAGAAAGGAGAGAGTCACTGAGAAGGCGGAGAGGAGAGGAGAGGAGAGGAGAGGAGAGGAGAGGAGAGGAGAGGAGAGGAGAGGAGAGGAATGGCCATATTTCTGCGGTGATCCCCGTCTTTCTGCCAAAGCTGCTGGATGGGTCCGGGTCAGAGTCAGCTCTACTGTAATACAACACTGACAACCAACGATGTGTCTCAAATGGCAACATATTCCCTTTTATAGTGCACTGCTTTTGACCCTTTATAGTACAATACTTGTTTTGGACCTGATATCCATCCTGAAGTTAGGGCTTTGATCCAGGATCCAAAGACATGTCTGAGATCTAAAGTAGTGCACTATATAGGGAATAGGGTGCCGTTTTGGATGTGAAGTCAATGAGCTGTCGTTTTTGTCCGCCAGTGAAATCACCAAGATGAGGCATCTCAATCAATTAATTCAAACATTTTTATTGTAATTCAGACAAACACTGTAAATAAAAACACAATCCAAAAGGCATGTTGGTATTTGATGTCTCTTGAATAAATAAATAAAAAAGTAAGGTTGCTCCACACCACCTCACAAAGACAAGGAAAAGAGATCTCCGACACCCAATGTTACCTCAAGTTTTCAGCGCTGACCAAATTTCAGGTCTGCCGAGTCAAACTTGGAACTTTGTGAAAATTCTGTACAACTTCCAGCTGAAGTTTACTGTGAACACTGAGGCTGTATCTGCTTTAAGTTACAGTTTTACTGTGAACACTGAGGCTGTATCTGCTTTAAGTTACAGTTTTACTGTGAACACTGAGGCTGTACCTGCTTTAAGTTACAGTTTTACTGTGAACACTGAGGCTGTACCCGCTTTAAGTTACAGTTTTACCGTGAACACTGAGGCTGTAGCCGCTTTAAGTTACAGTTTTACTGTGAACACTGAGGCTGTACCCACTTTAACGTACAGTTTTACTGTGAACACTGAGGCTGTACTCGCTTTAAGTTACAGTTCTACTGTGAACACTGAGGCTGTACTCGCTTTAAGTTACAGTTTTACTGTGAACACTGAGGCTGTACCCACTTTAACGTACAGTTTTACTGTGAACACTGAGGCTGTACTCGCTTTAAGTTACAGTTCTACTGTGAACACTGAGGCTGTACCCGCTTTTAGTTACAGTTTTACTGTGAACACTGAGGCTGTACCCGCTTTAAGTTACAGTTCTACTGTGAACACTGAGGCTGTACCTGCTTTTAGTTACAGTTTTACTGTGAACACTGAGGCTGTATCTGCTTTAAGTTACAGTTCTACTGTGAACACTGAGGCTGTATCCGCTTTAAGTTACAGTTTTACTGTGAACACTGAGGCTGTATCTGCTTTAAGTTACAGTTTTACTGTGAACACTGAGGCTGTATCTGCTTTAAGTTACAGTTTTACTGTGAACACTGAGGCTGTATCTGCTTTAAGTTACAGTTTTACTGTGAACACTGAGGCTGTACCCGCTTTAAGTTACAGTTTTACCGTGAACACTGAGGCTGTACCTGCTTTAAGTTACAGTTTTACTGTGAACACTGAGGCTGTAGCCGCTTTAAGTTAGTTTTACTGTGAACACTGAGGCTGTACCCACTTTAACGTACAGTTTTACTGTGAACACTGAGGCTGTACTCGCTTTAAGTTACAGTTCTACTGTGAACACTGAGGCTGTACCCGCTTTAAGTTACAGTTTTACTGTGAACACTGAGGCTGTACTCGCTTTAAGTTACAGTTCTACTGTGAACACTGAGGCTGTACTCGCTTTAAGTTACAGTTTTACTGTGAACACTGAGGCTGTACCCACTTTAACGTACAGTTTTACTGTGAACACTGAGGCTGTACTCGCTTTAAGTTACAGTTTTACTGTGAACACTGAGGCTGTACCCGCTTTAACGTACAGTTTTACTGTGAACACTGAGGCTGTACTCGCTTTAAGTTACAGTTCTACTGTGAACACTGAGGCTGTACCCGCTTTAAGTTACAGTTTTACTGTGAACACTGAGGCTGTACTCGCTTTAAGTTACAGTTTTACTGTGAACACTGAGGCTGTACCCGCTTTTAGTTACAGTTTTACTGTGAACACTGAGGCTGTACCCGCTTTAAGTTACAGTTCTACTGTGAACACTGAGGCTGTACCTGCTTTTAGTTACAGTTTTACTGTGAACACTGAGGCTGTACCCGCTTTAAGTTACAGTTTTACTGTGAACACTGAGGCTGTACCTGCTTTAAGTTACAGTTCTACTGTGAACACTGAGGCTGTACCCGCTTTAAGTTACAGTTTTACTGTGAACACTGAGGCTGTACCCGCTTTAAGTTACAGTTTTACTGTGAACACTGAGGCTGTACCTGCTTTAAGTTACAGTTCTACTGTGAACACTGAGGCTGTACCCGCTTTAAGTTACAGTTTTACTGTGAACACTGAGGCTGTACCCGCTTTAAGTTACATGTTTAACAGTGGACAAGTAGGCTACTGTGGCTATTTGATCCTAATGTAGGTCTACCAGAGTAGCCTACCATCAAAAACAATGGAGAAAATGCATCCCATAATATTTTAACATGGAAATAGCTGTTCTATCATTCAGCCGACAGTAGCAGCCATTGTGTGGTGTTCAATGTAGGCCTACATTCCATGAGGCTTTTGAAAATAAACATACAGGGCTTAACATTAAACCTGTTTATCCACTTGTCCTTCAGACAAGGAGGTGACTGAAAAATGTTGTCTTGTTTGATGCAAGAAACCACTTTTACAAAATAAAATGCATTATTCCCATACCATTATTACAGAGAATCAGATTATCATTATCAATTATTCTACCCTCAGCTTATTCAAGCCTAAATAGCCAATAGGCAGTCTCAATTTACAACACTGCCACTTTAAGACAATAAGCTCTTTACCTGACTGGCTTTTCAAAGATGTCTATAAATGTACACGTTTTGTGGTGTTGCAAATCAAATCAAACTTTATTTGTCACATGCGCCAAATACAAGCAGTGTAGAACTTACCGTGAAATCCTTATTTACAAGCCCTTAACCAACAGTGCAGTTCAAGAAGAGTTAAGAAAATATTTACCAAATGAACAAAAACATTTTTTTTTAAATAATTATAATAAAAAGTAACACAATAACATGACAATAAGGAGGCTATATACAGGGGGTACCAGTACCAAGTCAGTGTGCGGGGGTACAGGCTAGTTGAGGTCATTTGTACATGTAGGTAGAGGTGAAGTGACTATGCATAGATAATAAACAGCGAGTAGCAGCAGTGTACAAAACAAATGGAGGGGGGGTCAATGTAATAGTCCGGTGGCATATTATATAGGTCCTGGATGGCAGGATGCTTGGCCCCAGTGATGTACTGGGCTGTACGCACTACCCTCTGTAGCGCCTCACGGTCAGATGCCGAGCAGTTGCAATACCAGGCGGTGATGCAGTGTTGAGGATCACTGTGGCAGACGTGTTGTTGTCTACCCTTACCACCTGGGGGCGGCCCATCAGGAAGTCCAGGATCCAGTTGCAGAGGGAGGTGTTTAGTCCCAGGGTCCTTAGCTTAGTGATGGGCTTTGAGGGCACGATGGTGTTGAACACTGAGCTGTAGGCAATGAACAGTGTTCTCACATAGGTGTTCCTTTTCTCCAGGTGGGAAAGGGCAGCGTGGAGTGCGATTGAGATTAGTAGTTCCGGCACAGAAACGTAAACTACCCCGCACCTATATTTCAGTTAGCTTCAAGGACTGAGCATCCCTGTGGAAATAATTATGACTAATTCCATGTTTACAATGCAAAAAGGTAATAATTCCTGGTGAAGAAAATGGATGAGATGCAGGTGCTTGAGTCCACTCCAAATGGGGGTGAGATGTAATGCCATTTGTGACCACATGATGTCACCAAAGCCTATGCTATACCCTCTTACGCAACAGATGTAGCCTAGCTCACTTCAGAGAGCCCTTCTTTCCATTGAATGGTTGATTTCATTAGAAATACAGGTTCTCAGTTATATTGGTCGTTTTGGGCTATGTTATGAGATTTTGGTAAACCAATATTTGTATGAAGTGATTTCAGATATTTGTGAGCTATATCTACAGTACCCCTTAAGTTTTTGTATGAACATAACATACAGAATGTCCACGATTTAACATTTTGCAATTACACAGGATTACTTAGGAATGAATTAACATTTATACTTTGAATTAAAGCAACAAATGTTGCTGGTCATTTTTCTGTGGATACCAGAAAATTGTTAATTATGTTTTCATTTGTTTTAAATAAAAAATATCAATATGTTTATAAAACAAATAATATGATTCTTGGTGATATTTCTATTAAAAACAATCTAGTATAATTATTCTTTAAGCTGGGGAAAATATAATAACATAGTAGTAATATTAAAGATAATTGTTGACGATGCTTCTCTTATTCAAACCGTTGTAAAAGCTGCCAGACGGCTGCATTTGTTTTTTTGTTCTAGGCTATTTTGGGCCTGTGTATTTATTTTAATTCTTAGCTTGGCACTTTGTCTGTTCATTTATGATGAAGATAATTTACCATTCTGTGAAAAAGCCTTGTTGTTTTGAATAGTCATATAGATCATAATAGATCATCTGCCAATCGCATTGGCAGTCAAGGCCTGTAGGTCTATTTTCTTTATCAAATTATATTTTCTCTGACTAATGGGTATGTGTACTGTTCGTATTTGTCATTGTATTTAATTATTTGAAAGTGATTATAAATTGAGTGATTGAAGAGGACAGTAGTAGCCTATATTATCAAGGGTTTTCATAAATTGTGTTATGACAAAAAAATCTTTGGTAGCTGTGGCTGTTGCCTGAAGTCTTACCAGGGCCTTCAGAAAGTATTCACACCCCTTGACTTTTCCCCCCATTTTTGTTGTGTTACAGCCTGAATTCAAAATGTATTTAAATTTAGATTTTTTTTAAATTATGTTTCTAGACATTTTTACAAATTAACAAAAAAATGAAAAGCTGAAATGTCTTGAGACAATAAATATTCAACCCCTTTGTTACGGAAAGCATAAAGTTCAGTAGTAAAAATGTACTTAACAAGTCACATTAAGTTGCATGGACTCACTCTTTGTGCAATAATAGTGTTTAACATGGTTTTTGAATGACTACCTCATCTTTGTACGCCACACATACAATTATCTGTAAGGTCCCTCAGTCCAGCAGTGAATTTCAAACACAGATTCAACCACAAAGACCAGGGAGGTTTTCCAATTCCTTGCAAAGAAGGGCATCTATTGATAGATAAAGTTAAAAAAATATATATATATTTTAAAAAAGCAGACATTGAATATCCCGCTGAGCACGATGAAGTTATTAATTACAACTTGGATGATGTATCAATACACCCAGTCACTACAAAGATACAGGCGTCCTTCCTAACCCCAGTTGCCGGAGAGGAGGGAAACCACCCAGGGATTTCACCAAGAGGCCAATCGTGACTTTAAAACAGAGTTGAATTGCTGTGATAGGAGAACTGAGGATAGATCAGCATTGTAGTTACTCCACAATACTAACTTAAATGACAGAGTGAAAAGAAGGAAGCCTGAACAGAATACAAATATTACAAAATATGCATCCTGTTTGCAACAAGGCTCTATAGTAAAACTGCAACAAATGTGGTATAGAAATTATGTCCTTTCTGTTTGGGGCAAATCCAACAAATCACCAGGTACCACTCTTCATATATTCAAGCATGGTGGTTGCATCATGTCATGGGTATGTTTGTCATCGGCAAGGACTTGGGATTTTTTGGAGGGGGATAAAAATAAACTGAATAGAGGTAAGCACAGATAAATCCTAGAGGAAACCTGGTTCCGTCTGCTTTCCAGCAGACACTGGGAGATTAATTCACCTTTCAGCAGGACAATAACCTAAAACACAAGGCCAAATATACACTGGAGTTGCTTACCATGACATTGAATGTTCCTGCAAATCTATGGTAAGACTTGAAAATGGCAGTCTAGTAATGATCAATAACCAACTTGAAAGAGCTTGAAGAATTTGTAAAATAATAATGTGCAAATATTATAGAATCCAGGTGCCCAAAGCTCTTAGAGATTTACCTAGAAAGACTCACAGCTGTAATCACTGCCAAAGGTGATTATATCATGTAATGACTCAGGGGTGTGAATACTTATGAAAATGACATTATTTAATTTTCAAAGATTTCTAAAAACATGTTTTCACTTTGTTATTATGGGGTATTGTGTGTAGATGGGTGAGAGCAACAAAAAAAAAAAAGAAGATTTAATACATGTTGAATTCAGGCTGTAACACCAAAAATGTGTTATAATTTAAAGTGTATTTAAAAAGAGGGAGAAGAAGCCAGCCTGATTTCTTCAATAAATCACAGCAATTTGAAATGGCAGAAAGGAAAACCTAAACCATACAGGCCTTAATGTGAGCCCTCTGGGAGCCACTGGTAACGGACCGGGAAACAACGGTGAAAACGATGTTCTTTAACGATCAAAAACAACCTTTTCTCAACTCTGCCATTTATATTTGTATATTTGTATATTTGTATGTATATATTTGGTATTTGTTGTTTGACTGTTTTCCAGATGCTGCTGCTATTAGCTACATACACAGCGTTAAATCCATTCACGTGGTATCATTTAGATATCCTAAAACAAAGTCAAACGTCTAGGGGTATATGTTAAGAGGCATATAATTCCATTGGTTATTAATAAGTCTCTGATCACGTCGTAAAGAATAGATCCTAATGCACAGTAACATCCTCTCCTCACAGGATGTACTCCTTGTCTAATTGCGGGGAGAGAATGGAAGAGAACTGGATCATATGCATTAGTGCACACCCTAATAAAACATTTTGCAACGGAAAAACGAAAATAAGAGTTTCTTATTGATTAACAGTCCTTGTTTCGGGCCTATTTTCTTCTGTTTGGTGTCTAATGAATGTGTCCCTGGACATAAGGACCAGAGAGCTGTGTTTTGAAGTTGGGAGGCAGCCAGCCATCAACAATCTACTGTCCTCTAGTGGTCTTGATGAATTCCTCAGATGGGGGTGACCTGAGATGTATACATGGGATGGGATTTTGTCTGAAACAGGTGGGTCAATTCAACAGCTGTATGGTGGGATTAAGTAGTAGTGTGACTCTGATCAGAGTATTGCATCATGATCATGTTCAACTGATTTTAATGAAACTGAAACATTTTCATGTATCCCATTTTGTTTTCACTTTCAGGTGCTGAAATAAAAATGACGCTTTAGAAAACTACTTTCATCTGCAGCTGCTACCTATTTTCTATTAACATTGCAAACATCTTATCCAGAGAAATTGGGTTTCTCCAAATCACAAGGTTTGGTGCACTGTCTGTTATACCAGCCGAAGAGATCTAACAAGTCCCTTCCAAACAAGTCTATCTCTCAGACCTCGAAATAGAGCACCAAGACAACCACTCAAACCAAGTCACCTTTTGTCTCTGATGTTTGGCACATCAAGAGTACGTCATCGGAGACACAACAAGTAGAATACTTTTTTGTTCCTGCCACCATTTCCTCTCCCGTGTCTCTAGAGCTCTTTGTGTTGCTCTGGGAACATGGCCTTTCACATCACTCTGTGTTTTGTGTGTGTGTGTGTCTCTCTACCTCTGCCCACACAGGAGTTCACTGGAATGTGTCCATGACAGGACAGTGCACAGATCTTTCAGGGGGCAGGTGCTCCAAATGAGAAAAAAAAATGGCAGCCCCCTTCCACACCCCTCCCTCATTTTGTTGAGCATAGGCCTATTGATTTCTGCAACAACACACTCGTCATTACAAATTGTAAGCCAGCTAGTTACTGTGCCTCCTAATTACGTGATTGACATCGGGGAAAAAGCTGTGCCTGCTGGGTTTGATTTACATTTGGTTGAGTTGTCAACCAACCCCTAGTCCAAATATCCTATAGGATTCCAATAATAAAACATTTTTAAAATCCTATCAGATTCTAGAACCTATCTTCTAAGATTGTATCGTATATATTAGTATCCTATAGATAGTATCCTCTAGGAATCCAATAGGACTGGTTCCAACATCTGATAGGATTTTCTTTAGAATTCTAATAGGATAAAAAAAAAAAAAAATGGAATCCTCTAGGATTTTTTTACTAGGGTAAAATTGTATTTTGTTTTGGGAGATCTGAGTAAAACATTTTTTTTACAGGACAGATGTAGTTCAGATAGGGAGGACGTATAGAGAGAGTCACAGAAAGTGTTTAATGCCGTAGACAGTTGGCCGGATCCTATAAGATTCAATGTTTTTTTTTTTTTTATCCTTTAGGATTTATATACGTTTTGTCGATGGGAATTGTTTAGATATTTACATTACATTCTAAAGGATTTATCCTGAAAACGTGGCAATACACTATAGTTAACTTGGCTGCTTAACATAATCGAGAACCCACCCTCCAAACCTAGACAATTATCTATGAAGGTGGACACACGTGAACTATAGTAACATCATAAGCAACCAATATTGAACTGCCACCCTCGCCACTTGAGATGGGCGCTCTATAGTGGGCAACCGCCGGCAATATCCCCTTTACCCAGTGGCGATCTCACGCTGCCCCCCCCCCCCCCCCCCCCGAGGTCCATGTCCCCTTTACCCAGTAGCGATCTCACGTTGCCCCCCCCGAGGTCCATGTCCCCTTTACCCAGTAGCGATCTCACGTTGCCCCCCCCCCCCCCCCGAGGTCCATGTCCCCTTTACCCAGTAGCGATCTCACGCTGCCCCCCCCCCCCCCCCCCGAGGTCCATGTCCCCTTTACCCAGTAGCGATCTCACGTTGCCCCCCCCCCCCGAGGTCCATGTCCCCTTTACCCAGTAGCGATCTCACGTTGCCCCCCCCCCCGAGGTCCATGTCCCCTTTACCCAGTAGCGATCTCACGTTGCCCCCCCCCCCCCCCCCCCGAGGTCCATGTCCCCTTTACCCAGTAGCGATCTCACATTGCCCCCCCCCCCCCCCCGAGGTCCATGTCCCCTTTACCCAGTAGCGATCTCACATTGCCCCCCCCCCCCCCCCCCCCGAGGTCCATGTCCTCTTTACCCAGTAGTGATCTCACGTTGCCCCCCCCGAGGTCCATGTCCTCTTTACCCAGTAGTGATCTCACATTGCCACCCCCCCCCCACCCCGAGGTCCATGTCCTCTTTACCCAGTAGTGATCTCACGTTGCCCCCCCCCCCGAGGTCCGAGGGACACAACGGGAGTAGACATCTGGACCACCTGCATCACACCTTACAGTTGTTGTGCCAACTGCTACAACAACGGCCGTGAAACCTACTGTGACTTTCTGCAAGGTTGTTTACGTTTGTGTTTACAAGGTGATCCATGTGGCATTACAACCTAACAGAACAGGTTAACTATTTTGCCTAATCTTAGTGACAGTTTATCATATTTTCATTTTTTACAACACCTGGATCAGGTGGTCCAAGAGGGCACTATATGGTAGTTACCGCCAGGAGGACTGGTAGTTACCCCAGGATGACTGGTAGTTACATCCAGGAGGACTGGTAGTTACATCCAGGAGGACTGGTAGTTACCCCCAGGAGGACTGGTAGTTACCCCCAGGAGGACTGGTAGTTACCCCCAGGAGGACTGGTAGTTACCCCCAGGAGGACTGGTAGTTACATCCAGGAGGACTGGTAGTTACCCCCAGGAGGACTGGTAGTTACCCCCAGGAGGACTGGTAGTTACCCCCAGGAGGACTGGTAGTTACCCCCAGGAGGACTGGTAGTTACATCCAGGAGGACTGATAGTTACCCCCAGGAGGACTGGTAGTTACATCCAGGAGGACTGATAGTTACCTCCAGGAGGACTGGTAGTTACCCCAGGATGACTGATAGTTACCCCCAGGAGGACTGGTAGTTACCCCCAGGAGGACTGGTAGTTACATCCAGGAGGACTGGTAGTTACCCCCAGGATGGAGAAAGGGAAGAATGGGAGGGAGCACCTTCTAGGGATGAAGGGGGGGGGGGAAGGGTACAACCCTGTGATGGAGGAAGGAAGGGACAAACGAACGGACGGAGGGGAAGGAGGAAGGTAGGGAGAGAGAGGGTGATACAACCCTGTGAGAGAGAAAGGAAGGAAGGGAGGGAGGAAGGAACGGAGGGGAAGGAGGAAGGAGGAAGGTAGGGAGAGAGAGGGGGTGATACAACCCTGGGAGGGAGGGACGGACGGACGGACGGACAGGGGGAAGGAGGCAGGTAAGGAGGGAGAGAGGAAGGGACAGAGGGGAAGGAGGAAGGTAGGGAGGGAGAGGGGGTGATACAACCCTGGGAGTGACGGAGGAGAAGAAGGGGGAGGAGGCAGGTAGGGAGGGAGTGACAATATCCTACAAGACTCCAATAGGATTGATTTCCAATAGGAATACATTTGTCCAATAGGATTCCGATAGGATTCCAATAGGATTCTGATAGGATTCCAATAGGATTCTGATAGGATTCCAATAGGATTCTGATAGGATTCCGATAGGATTTTGATAGGATTCTGATAGGATTTTGATAGGATTCTGATAGGATTCCAATAGGATTCTGATAGGATTCTGATAGGATTTTGATAGGATTCTGATAGGATTCCAATAGGATTCTGATAAGATTCCGATAGGATTTTGATAGGATTCTGATAGGATTCTGATAGGATTCTGATAGGATTCCAATAGGATTCTGATAGGATTCCAATAGGATTCTGATAGGATTCTGTAAGGATTCAGATAGAGGTGACACAGAATCCTACAGGATCCAATAGGATTACTTTTGAATTCCAATAGGACAAAATGTGTCCGATAGGATTCTGATAGATGTTTTGACTAGGGATGTGAATTCAACAAAACATTTAATTGGATTTAGGTTAAAAGTTGGGTGAAAAAAATACAATTCCCTTACGTTGATTACTTTTTGCAAATCCGATTAGTTTCCATGTTGATTCAAAGTCATCACCTGAATTTTTTTCTGTTGAAATGATGTGCAAACAACTTTAATTCAACCGGTTATTTAGTGGTCATATTACAGTTTTTTTTTTTTAAATGGCTTTCAGACTATTTTCACAAGTAAACTCAGCAAATAAAGAAACGTCCTCTCACTGTCAACTGCGTTTATTTTAAGTAAAACTTAACTTCTAGGGGTTTGTATGAAAGATTTAAAGATTTGTATGAACATAACAAGATTCAACAACTGAGACATAAACTGAACAAGTTCCACAGACATGTGACTAACAGACTGGAATAATGTGTCCCTGAACAAAGGGGGTTCAAAATCAAAAGTAACAGTCAGTATCTGGTGTGGCCACCAGCTGCATTAAGTACTGCAGTGCATCTCCTCCTCATGAACTGCACCAGCTTTGCCAGTTCTTGCTGTGAGATATTACCCCACTCTTCCACCAAGGCACCTGCAAGTTCCCGGAAATTTCTGGGGGGAATGGCTCTAACCCTCACCGTCCGATCCAACAGGTCCCAGACGTGCTCAATGGGATTGAGATCCGGGCTCTACGCTGTTTTCCAGGAAATCACGCACAGAACAAGCAGTATGGCTGTTGGCATTGTCATGCTGGAGGGTCATGTCAGGATGAGCCTGCAGGAAGGGTACCACATGAGGGAGGAGGATGTCTTCCCTGTAACACACAGCGTTGAGATTGCCTGCAATGGCAACAAGCTCAGTCCGATGATGCTGTGACACATCGCACCAGACCATGGCGGACCCTCCACCTCCAAATCGATCCCGCTCCAGAGTACAGGCCTCGGTGTAACGCTCAGTCCTTCGACGATAAACGCGAATCCGGCCATCACCCCTGGTGAGACAAAACCGCGACTCGTCAGTGAAGAGCACTTTTTGCCAGTCCTGTCTGGTCCAGCGACAGTGGGTTTGTGCCCATAGGCGACGTTGTTGCCGGTGATGTCTGGTAAGGACCTGCCTTACAACAGGCCTACAAGCCCTCAGTCCAGCCTCTCTCAGCCTATTGCGGACAGTCTGAGCACTGATGGAGGGATTGTGCGTTCCTGGTGTAACTTGGGCAGTTGTTGTTGCCATCCTGTACCTGTCCCGCAGGTGTGATGTTCGGATGTACCGATCCTGTGCAGGTGTTGTTACGTGGTCTGCCACTGCGAGGATGATCAGCTGTCCATCTTGTCTCTCTGTAGTGCTGTCTTAGGTGTCTCAAAGTACAGACATTGCAATTTATTACCCTGGCCACATCTGCAGTCCTCATGCCTCCTTGCAGCATACCTAAGGCACGTTCACGCAGATGAGCACGGACCCTGGGCATCTTTCTTTTTGTGTTTTTCAGAGTCAGTAGAAAGGCCTCTTTAGTGTCCTAAGTTTTCATAACTGTAAGCTTAATTGCCTACCGTCTGTAAGCTGTTAGTGTCTTAACGACCGTTCCACAAGTGCATGTTCATTAATTGTTTATGGTTCATTGAACAAGCATGGGAAACAGTGTTTTACCCCTTTTACAATGAAGATCTGTGAAGTTATTTGGATTTTTATGAGTTATCTTTGAAAGACAGGGTCCCGAAAAAGTGACGTTTCTTTTTTTGCTGAGTTTAAATAGTACATTTTCAGAACTCTTACTACAAAACTCCAAACAGGTTGTAACACAGACAGTTTTACATTAATTTTACATTAATTAATTCATTCATTTGGATTGTAAACATCTCTCACCACACAACCGTTCATTCAAAATATACGCTTATTGTGTAATGTAATGAGAACATTCGTTGAAATCACCAAAACACAATATAATGATATATTTTTAATTGAGTCGTTTTAACTACCAGTTAATCCAATAGCAAACAATGCAAGATACGTGTTTCAAATCACCCTTAGAAGTGCTACATGCTACAGTACTGTAAATTACAGTAGATTACTGTAGATTACAGTAGATTACAGTAGATCATAGTTTTCATATTAGGCAATATACTTACATTACCCAACAACATTGACAGAAAATACATGATTTCCATGATATCCATCCAATGTGTGATCAATGAAGACATCGTCTACAATCATTCACACCATGGGACCAGTCTGCTCTTTGAGAGGAGAGACCCAGTCTGTTACACCATGGGACCAGTCTGCTCTCTGAGAGGAGAGACCCAGTCTGTTACAACATGGGACCAGTCTGCTCTCTGAGAGGAGAGACCCAGTCTGTTACACCATGGGACCAGTCTGCTCTCTGAGAGGAGAGACCCAGTCTGTTACATCATGGGGCCAGTCTGCTCTCTGAGAGGAGAGACCCAGTCTGTTACACCATGGGACCAGTCTGCTCTCTGAGAGGAGAGACCCAGTGTGTTACACCATGGGACCAGTCTGCTATCTGAGAGGAGAGACCCAGTCTGTTACATCATGGGGCCAGTCTGCTCTCTGAGAGGAGAGACCCAGTCTGTTACACCATGGGACCAGTCTGCTCTCTGAGAGGAGAGACCCAGTCTGTTACACCATGGGACCAGTCTGCTCTCTGAGAGGAGAGACCCAGTCTGTTACACCGTGGGACCAGTCTGCTCTCTGAGAGGAGAGACCCAGTCTGTTACACCGTGGGACCAGTCTGCTCTCTGAGAGGAGAGACCCAGTCTGTTACACCGTGGGACCAGTCTGCTCTCTGAGAGGAGAGACCCAGTCTGTTACACCGTGGGGCCAGTCTGCTCTCTGAGAGGAGAGACCCAGTCTGTTACACCGTGGGACCAGTCTGCTCTCTGAGAGGAGAGACCCAGTCTGTTACACCGTGGGGCCAGTCTGCTCTCTGAGAGGAGAGACCCAGTCTGTTACACCATGGGACCAGTCTGCTCTCTGAGAGGAGAGACCCAGTCTGTTACACCATGGGACCAGTCTGCTCTCTGAGAGGAGAGGGAAACCAGATCAGAGCAGCAGTCTGCTACAATATCTGTCATCTGTTCTAATGTGTTGTTCTCTTTTACAGAATATCACTGTGCTTTTTGAGTTTCCGTGTTGTGTTTTGGCCTATTTAATTGTTAGCTATGTGTTAAAGGGTATTGGACTGCGATATGCCATCCCATTTCCTGAATGCTTCTGACTGATATTTGTCATGGAGATTCAAACCAGCAATTCAATGACATCTATTCCAGTCAAAATTAATTCATGATCTTGTCCTGTCCCCGCCCTGATCTGTTTCACCTGTTCCTGTTATTGTCTCCACCCCCTCCATTTTCCCCAGTGTATTTATCCCTGTGTTTCCTGTCTCTCTGTGCCAGTTCGTCTTGTATGTTAGTCAAGTCAACCAGCGTGTTTTTTCCCCGTACTCCTTTTGCTATTCTCTTTTTTATAGTCCTCCCGGTTCTGACCCCTGCCTGACTCTGGACTACTTTCCCACCTGATCACCCTGCCTGACTCTGGACTACTATCCCACCTGATCACCCTGCCTGACTCTGGACTACTATCCCACCTGATCACCCTGCCTGACTCTGGACTACTATCCCACCTGATCACCCTGCCTGACTCTGGACTACTATCCCACCTGATCACCCTGCCTGACTCTGGACTACTATCCCACCTGATCACCCTGCCTGACTCTGGACTACTATCCCACCTGATCACCCTGCCTGACTCTGGACTACTATCCCACCTGATCACCCTGCCTGACTCTGGACTACTATCCCACCTGATCACCCTGCCTGACTCTGGACTACTTTCCCACCTGATCACCCTGCCTGACTCTGGACTACTTTCCCACCTGATCACCCTGCCTGACTCTGGACTACTATCCCACCTGATCACCCTGCCTGACTCTGGACTACTATCCCACCTGATCACCCTGCCTGACTCTGGACTACTATCCCACCTGATCACCCTGCCTGACTCTGGACTACTATCCCACCTGATCACCCTGCCTGACTCTGGACTACTATCCCACCTGATCACCCTGCCTGACTCTGGACTACTATCCCACCTGATCACCCTGCCTGACTCTGGACTACTATCCCACCTGATCACCCTGCCTGACTCTGGACTACTATCCCACCTGATCACCCTGCCTGACTCTGGACTACTATCCCACCTGATCACCCTGCCTGACTCTGGACTACTATCCCACCTGATCACCCTGCCTGACTCTGGACTACTTTCCCGCCTGATCACCCTGCCTGACTCTGGACTACTTTCCCGCCTGATCACCCTGCCTGCCCTGACCTTGAATCTGCCTGCCCTTCGGTACCTTTTGGACTCTGAACTGGTTTTGACCCTTTTACCTGTCCACGACCATGCCATTGCCTTACCCTATTGGATTAATAAATATTGTAAGACTCCAACCATCTGCCTCCTGTGTCTGCATCTGGGTCTCGCCTTGTGTCATGATATGTCCCTTACTTAATTTGCAAAGTAATTACTTAAAGATCATATAATGTGATTTTCTGGATTTTTGTTTTAGATTCCGTCTCTCACAGTTGAAGTGTACCTGTGATAAAAAAATTACAGACCTCTACATGCTTTGTAAGTAGGAAAACCTGCAAAATCGGCAGTGTATCAAATACTTGTTCTCCCCACTGTATCTTCCTGTCTGGAAGCCCTCTCCTCCAGGTATCTTTCTGTATGGAAGCCCTCTCCTCCAGGTATCTTTCTGCCTGGAAGCCCTCTCCTCCAGGTATCTTTCTGTCTGGAAGCCCTATCCTCCAGGTATCTTTCTGTCTGGAAGCCCTCTCCTCCAGGTATCTTTCTGTCTGGAAGCCCTATCCTCCAGGTATCTTTCTGTCTGGAAGCCCTCTCCCCCAGGTATCTTTCTGTCTGGAATCCCCGTCGGTCCCTGTTGAGATACAGGGGTATTGTTTAACCTCTCTAGGGTACGTGAGACGTTAGCGTCCCACCTCTTCAACAGCCAGGGAAACTGCAGGGCGCCAAATTCAAATACAGAAATACTCATTATAAAAATTCAGAAAACAAAACATATTTTACATAGGTTTAAAGATTAACTTCTTGTGAATCCAACCACGGTGTCAGATTTAAAAAATGCTTTAAAAAAATGCCAAATCAGTTCTGTTATACTCACAGACACTATTTTAACAGTTTTGGAAACTTTAGAGTGTTTTCTATCCAAATCTATCAGTTATATGCATATCATATCTTCTGGGCCCGAGAAGTAGGCAGTCTAATTTGGGCATGCTTTTCATCCAAAATTCCGAATGCTGCCCCCTACCCTAGAGAAGTTAATTAATGTACACTGAACCAAAATATAAACGCAACATGTAAAGTGTTGGTCCCATGTTTCATGAGCTGAAATAAAATATCTCAGAAATGTACCATATGCACAAAAAGCTTATTTCTCTCAAATTTTGTGCACAAATTAGTTTACATCCCTGTTAGTGAGCATTTCTTCTTTGCCAAGATAATCCATCCACCTGACAGGTGTGGCATATCAAGAAGCTGATTATACAGCATGATCATTACACAGCTGCACCTTGTGCTGGAGAAAAGGCCACTCTAAATGTGCAGTTTTGTCACACAACACTATGTTTCAGATGTCTCAAGTTTTGAGAGAGCATGCAATTGGCATGCTGACTGCAGGAATGTCCACCAGAGCTGTTGCCAGAGAATTGAATGTTCATTTCTCTACCATAAGCCGCCTCCAATGTCGTTTTTAAAAATGTGGCAGTACGTCCAATCGTCCACACCAACCGCAGACCACATGTATGGCGTTGGTTGGGCGAGCGGTTGCTGATGTCAATGTTGTGAACAGAGTGCCCCATGGTGGAGGTGGGGTTATGGTATGGGCAGGTCCTTAACTACGGACAACGAACACAATTGCATTTTATTCATGGCAATTTGAATGCACAGAGATATCGTGACGGAATCCTGAGGCCCATTGTCGTGCCATTCATCTGCCTCCATCACCCCGTGTTTCAGCATGATAATGCACGGCCCCATGTCACAAGGATCTGTACAAAATTCCTGGGAGTTGAAAATGTCCCAGTTCTTCCATGGCCTCTATACTCACCAGACATGTCACCCATTGAGCATGTTTGAGATGCTCTGGATCGACATGTACGACATCATGTTCCAGTTCCCGCCAATATCCAGCAACTTCACACAGCCGTTGAAGAGAAGTGGGACAACATTCCACAGGCCACCAATCAACAGCCTGATCAACTCTGTGTTCCATGCCCCCAAGGTATCTGTGACCAACAGATGCATATCTGTATTCCCAGTCATGTGAAATCCATCGATTAGGGCCAAATTAAATTATTTAAATTGACTGATTTCCTTATATGAACTATAACTCAGCAAAATCTTTGAAATTGTTGCATGTTGTGTTTATATATATATATTTCAGTTTGTGTTTGGTATTAAACACAAAGACAGGAAACATAAATTAGCTATTTAGCAGGTACTTTGGGCAAAAACTGGTTAAATCAACGTTGTTTCCACATAATCCCCCCCCCCCTAAATCTACGTGACGACGTTAAACCAATGTGTAACCGTGATTCTGATTTGCGAAAAAAGTCCTCAACGTAAGAACGTTTAGTCTTTAGTTTTTTCATCCAACTTTTTAACCTAAATCCATCGACATTGTGTAACGATTCTCGTTGGTGGAAGGAGAGGAGGACCAAAATGCAGCGTGGTAAGTGTCCATAATAGATTTTTAATAAATCAAAATGAACACAGAACAAAAATAACAAAACACGAACAAACAACCGAAACAGTCCCGTATGGTGCAAACACTGAAACAGGAAACAACCACCCACAAAACACAATAGAAAACAGGCTTCCTAAATATGGCTCCCAATCAGAGACAACGACTGACACCTGCCTCTGATTGAGAACCATACTAGGCCAAACACATAGGAATATAACAACAGAACAAAACATAGAAAAACAACATAGAATGCCCACCCAAACTCACGCCCTGACCAAACTAAAATAAAGACATAAAAAAGGAACTAAGGTCAGAACGTGACACATTGTGACATTTTTTTTTGTTTGTTGTCGATTTCACAATGTATTCACGTTAGTTGACAACTCAACCAAATGTAAATCAAAACTAGACGTTGAACTGACGTCTGCACCCAGTAGGTAGACACATTGTTAAGATGAATCAAGGGACCTGATCACTGATTTAGCCTACACCACTATGGCTGCGGGACAAAACTATCATATTTCAGTAGACGGGGGGGGACGGGGGACGGGGGGGGGGGGGGGGGGGGGGACGGGATCATTACACACGTACCCTGAGAGAATACTTTAGCTTCATTCATCCTTTTAAACCGTTAAATATCAACACTGTATCTTGGTGATAATATATGTATATGATAATATGCAGCAACAGTGCATTTTAAACAGATATCACTTGTATGTAAACAGAAATGAATATGAGATTGAATGTTTTACATAATGTATTTGTATGGCAATGTGTTTCATATAAACAATATATATATATATATTTTTTTTTTAATCTACAGTGTATCTAGGGACAACAGGGATTGACAGAGACATTATTACATCTGTGGATTTAAGGAATTATTACCTCCTTCAAGTGATGGAATGTTACTACTTCACAGTATGTGACAATGCACTGTCCAGGTCGTAGTTGTAAATGAGAACTTGTTCTCAACTGGCCTACCTGGTTAAATAAAGGTGACATTAAAAAGAATCTCCTCTCCTTCTGTCTGAGGGTACTGTACCCAGCCTTTCCTCGAGTCAATGAGGAGACATTTGGAAGGATGGCCTTGCGAGACTCTTAATTACCAGCCTATAAGTTACCAGACTGATTACCGCTGAGCAGTAAACCATCCATGTAGGCTATCGTGAGACTACCTGAGGGAGATACAAAGAGCTGCCCTGCGCTGAATGGCAGAGTCCCCCTACTGTAAGTAGCTGTATAATATAATATAATATAATATAATATGTAATGATGTCACGCCCTGACCGTAGAGATCCTTTTTATG
Organism: Salvelinus namaycush; assembly: GCF_016432855.1. Taxonomy (NCBI): domain Eukaryota; kingdom Metazoa; phylum Chordata; class Actinopteri; order Salmoniformes; family Salmonidae; genus Salvelinus; species Salvelinus namaycush. The sequence continues at coordinate 792,240 of NC_052337.1, read as the reverse complement.
TCTCTATTTTGGTTGGTCAGGGCGTGAGTTTGGGTGGGCATTCTATGTCTGGTGTTCTATGTTGTTCTATGTTTTGTATTTCTATGTGTTTGGCTTGGTATGGTTCTCAATCAGAGGCAGCTGTCTATCGTTGTCTCTGATTGAGAATCATACTTAGGTAGCCTGTTCCCACCTGTGTTTGTGGGTGGTTGTTTCCTGTTTAGTGTTTGTTTCACCTTTCAGGACTGTTCGTTTGTCGTGTTTGTTTTTTTTGTCAAGTGTTGCGTATTTTATTAAAATATATGAACACTTACGACGCTGCACCTTGGTCCTCTTCTCCTTCTCCCGACGACGTGCGTTACAAATGATGCATTATTCTAATGGTTTTCTGCTCATCAGAATGGGGCCAGATCCTCTTTCTGTCAGTCTATTATCTGTTCAGCCTTAATAGCCTTGTGAACTCCCTCTGATACGCTGGTCAGATTAGACTCTTACTGTAAGAGGATAGGCCAGCGGAGCACAGAGAGGTGAATAAACCAACCAGCCCATGGTGGACCCTCCTCCTCTATGACATCACAGCCAAGGTGGACCCTCCTCCTCTATGACATCACAGCCAAGGTGGACCCTCCTCCTCTACCATCACAGCCATGGTGGACCCTCCTCATCTCTACCATCACAGCCAAGGTGGACCCTCCTCCTCTACCATCACAGCCATGGTGGACCCTCCTCGTCTATAACATCACAGCCATGGTGGACCCTCCTCCTCTCTACCATCACAGCCATGGTGGACCCTCCTCCTCTCTACCATCACAGCCATGGTGGACCCTCCTCCTCTATGACATCACAGCCATGGTGGACCCTCCTCGTCTATGACATCACAGCCATGGTGGACCTCCTCGTCTATGACATCACAGCCATGGTGGACCCTCCTCGTCTATGACATCACAGCCATGGTGGACCCTCTCCTCTATACCATCACAGCCATGGTGGACCCTCCTCCTCTATGACATCACAGCCATGGTGGACCCTCCTCCTCTATGACATCACAGCCATGGTGGACTCTCCTCCTCTATGACATCACAGCCATGTTTTATGTCAACATAAAACATGACTGAGTCTAGGACTCGTATATCTGCTTAACCCTAACCCAGGCACCAGCTGCTCTTCTTTACCCTTTCTCACAGGAACGTCCGTTGGAATCATAGAATTAGGAATTACAATACATAACTGTAATTTAATAGAAACTCTATGTTTGGAATCCTATTTTATTATGAATGATTTAGGAACATGTTAAATGGTTTAGTGAGAAGTTGTGACCCCCTACGGACCAGTCCCCTCCTGTACACCCTGTTCACGGACCAGTCCCCTCCTGTACTCCCTGTTCACGGACCAGTTCCCTCCTGTACTCCCTGTTCACGGACCAGTCTCCTCCTGTACTCCCTGTTCACGGACCAGTCCCCTCCTGTACTCCCTGTTCACGGACCAGTCCCCCCCTGTACTCCCTGTTCACGGACCATTCCCCTCCTGTACTCTCTGTTCACGGACCAGTCCCCTCCTGTACTCCCTGTTCACGGACCAGTCCCCTCCTGTACTCCCTGTTCACGGACCAGTCTCCTCCTGTACTCCCTGTTCACGGACCAGTCCCCTCCTGTACTCCCTGTTCACGGACCAGTCCCCTCCTGTACTCCCTGTTCACGGACCAGTCCCCCCCTGTACTCCCTGTTCACGGACCAGTCCCCTCCTGTACTCCCTGTTCACGGACCAGTCCCCTCCTGTACTCCCTGTTCACGGACCAGTCTCCTCCTGTACTCTCTGTTCACGGACCAGTCCCCTCCTGTACTCCCTGTTCACGGACCAGTCTCCCCCTGTACTCCCTGTTCACGGACCAGTCCCCTCCTGTACTCCCTGTTCACGGACCAGTCCCCTCCTGTACTCCCTGTTCACGGACCAGGCCCCTCCTGTACTCCCTGTTCACGGACCAGTCTCCTCCTGTACTCCCTGTTCACGGACCAGTCCCCTCCTGTACTCCCTGTTCACGGACCAGTTCCCTCCTGTACTCCCTGTTCACGGACCAGTCCCCTCCTGTACTCCCTGTTCACGGACCAGTCCCCTCCTGTACTCCCTGTTCACGGACCAGTCCCCTCCTGTACTCCCTGTTCACGGACCAGTCCCCTCCTGTACTCCCTGTTCACGGACCAGTCTCCTCCTGTACTCCCTGTTCACGGACCAGTCCCCTCCTGTACTCCCTGTTCACGGACCAGGCCCCTCCTGTACTCCCTGTTCACGGACCAGTCCCCTCCTGTACTCCCTGTTCACGGACCAGCCCCCTCCTGTACTCCCTGTTCACGGACCAGTCCCCTCCTGTACTCCCTGTTCACGGACCAGTCTCCTCCTGTACTCCCTGTTCACGGACCAGTCCCCTCCTGTACTCCCTGTTCACGGACCAGCCCCCTCCTGTACTCCCTGTTCACGGACCAGTCCCCTCCTGTACTCCCTGTTCACGGACCAGTCCCCCCCTGTACTCCCTGTTCACGGACCATTCCCCTCCTGTACTCTCTGTTCACGGACCAGTCCCCTCCTGTACTTCCTGTTCACGGACCAGTCCCCTCCTGTACTCCCTGTTCACGGACCAGTCTCCTCCTGTACTCCCTGTTCACGGACCAGTCCCCTCCTGTACTCCCTGTTCACGGACCAGTCTCCTCCTGTACTCCCTGTTCACGGACCAGTCCCCTCCTGTACTCCCTGTTCACGGACCAGTCTCCTCCTGTACTCTCTGTTCACGGACCAGTCCCCTCCTGTACTCCCTGTTCACGGACCAGTCTCCTCCTGTACTCCCTGTTCACGGACCAGTCCCCTCCTGTACTCCCTGTTCACGGACCAGTCCCCTCCTGTACTCCCTGTTCACGGACCAGTCCCCTCCTGTACTTCCTGTTCACGGACCAGTCCCCTCTTGTACTCCCTGTTCACGGACCAGTCCCCTCCTGTACTCCCTGTTCACGGACCAGTCCCCTCCTGTACTCCCTGTTCACGGACCAGTCCCCCCCTGTACTCCCTGTTCACGGACCAGTCCCCTCCTGTACTCCCTGTTCACGGACCAGTCCCCTCCTGTACTCCCTGTTCACGGACCAGTCCCCTCCTGTACTCCCTGTTCACGGACCAGTCCCCTCCTGTACTCCCTGTTCACGGACCAGTCCCCTCCTGTACTCCCTGTTCACGGACCAGGCCCCTCCTGTACTCCCTGTTCACGGACCAGTCCCCTCCTGTACTCCCTGTTCACGGACCAGTCTCCTCCTGTACTCCCTGTTCACGGACCAGTCTCCTCCTGTACTCCCTGTTCACGGACCAGTCCCCTCCTGTACTCCCTGTTCACGGACCAGTCTCCTCCTGTACTCCCTGTTTACGGACCAGCTGTAATAGGCTGGGATGGGTTTCAAACAAAAGAACAAACAGATGTCTTAATATGTTAACAAGAACCCAGGAAGACCGCCAAAAAGGAAGAATAGCTTCGGCTTTATGCAACAGCTAATGGAGATACAAATAAACTAAACATTTATTGAGGGAAATGTATTTAACAAATAAGCAACAAATCACCAACATGACTCTCTTATACAGTACATTCTACTATTTACATGCAACAGATTCTCATAAACTGTCACCAACGTACAGTACATTCTCAGTATGAAAATAGTCCTTTATGTTTTGACCATCATTGAAATACATATATTTTGGTTAATATTTTGGTTAATATTTTGGCAAGATTAAGAAGAAAACAAAAACCAAACATGATTTGTGTTTTTCATCTAAGGCCCTGAGGAAAATGACGTTGTTTGGGAAACTCCTGTTAGTGATACAGTGATGTTCAGAAAGACTACTTCTCCTTCACGCTATGAAAGAAAATATGCATCTCAATTGGCAAGCGATTCCCTATGAGATGCACTACTTCCCTATAGGGCTTTGGTCAACAGTAGTGCCACTATCTAGGGAATAAGTTGCCGTTTGGAATGCGCCCTATGTTATGGGGAAGCCACTCTTGCTACTACAATGTTGTCCCATGAAAGTGTTGCTTTTTTCACACCCTGAAATGAAAATATCTTGACCGGTGAAGAAACTGAAGATAGGTCCCTTGGCAGAAAGAACAAACGCCCATGCCATAATTTATGACTTAAAAAGCATTCATTTTTCACTACACAATGTGGAATAGCACTTCATGTATACTGCAATTAATTTCCTTAAATTATTTATGAAAGAAGACTTATGAAAGTTTTTACGGAAAAAAACGGTAACATTAACGCTGAGGCCTAAGAACCCCCTCATCAATTATGTTTTTAGACTTTACACCCAACTATACATCCACAGTTTAACCACAGTGGGTTGTAAACGCAGCCCCTTGTGTGATGTTGAGGCGTCGTCACAATCCCTTACAGTTATCACAGAACAGAACAGAGCTATGAGGTTGGGATCTCAAAATGGCTGCCTCCACTGGGTATACTTCACTTCGGATAGTTATTTCAAAATGGCTGCCTCGACTGGGTATACTTCACTTCGGATAGTTATTTAAAAATGGCTGCCTCGACTGGGTATACTTCACTTCGGATAGTTATTTCAAAATGGCTGCCTCGACTGGGTATACTTCACTTCGGATAGTTATTTCAAAATGGCTGCCTCGACTGGGTATACTTCACTTCGGATAGTTATTTCAAAATGGCTGCCTCGACTGGGTATACTTCACTTCGGATAGTTATTTCAAAATGGCTGCCTCGACTGGGTATACTTCACTTCGGATAGTTATTTCAAAATGGCTGCCTCGACTGGGTATACTTCACTTCGGATAGTTATTTCAAAATGGCTGCCTCGACTGGGTATACTTCACTTCGGATAGTTATTTCAAAATGGCTGCCTCGACTGGGTATACTTCACTTCGGATAGTTATTTCAAAATGGCTGCCTTGACTGGATATACTTCACTTCGGATAGTTGTGGCAAAGTTCACATTGACTCGAGTGAATGTAAAGTGTTGATACAGTTCAGCACAAAATGTCGGTCCACTTTTCCTTCCTAGCAGCGGATCATTGTCGTACGTCAGATAGCATGAATACTCTGTCGGCTGTTCATTTAAAGCAGTCTTTGTGTTATCAGATTGAGGATTTAAATGTTTCTGTGTACCGTGTGAAAACATTATAACTGTCCTCTGGGGGTTTCTGAGCTAGCCAGCAGGGGTTGTAATAGCAGTAGCCTTTCCAAAGCCCCCCCCACACACACACATCCATTAGCTATTTACGACGACCCTGAAACCCCAAACTACAGCCTTTTAACTCCTGTTTTCATGTTTATTTTTCTATCGTTCCGGAACCAAATAGAGAATCAAAAGAAAACATGTGAGCTAATCATTGGCCGAAAGCCTCCTGGACAGATCAACCTGTGTAGTTATCTTGTTGCAGGGCATCAAATCTAATTGATTTCCAAGACATGATTTCACCCATTGCTTTTCAGCTTCTTTCAAGTGTCTCTTTTTTTGTTGTGCAAATGAAATGTAATTTGGGTTTAAAAATGCATTTGTCCCTAAAGGTTTCCAAATTATAGTCCATATACTTAAAAGCAGGTGACAAAAAACAACAACCTTGCATCATAAATCTTTTTTTTTTTTTTTTTTTTTTTTTTTTACATTTGACAGAAAACACAGACAAGCTCAATGATTTCCAATTTCAGACACTGGTTCAGGGTTGAAGGGGTTTCACAGAGAGACATCCACAGGGGAGAAAGTACAAAAGAGCAGAGTCAGAGAGAGATGTGAGATAATTCACAACAGATATCCTCCCTCTACACCTGTATGATAATAGGACAGACAGACCACCAAAACAATTGTTTTGAGTTTTGTTTTTTTGTTTTTTATATTCAAATTCAACTCATAGATTTCGATTTTGTCAGCTTGGCCACCGCAGTTTGAAGCCCTTGAGATACGGTCTGGTTCTAGTCTAGTCTAACGTTGCGCTTTCTTTCTACGTGTGATGTGATGGTGTCTGTGTCACGCCCTGACCATAGAGAGCCTTGTTATTCTCTATGTTGGTTAGGTCGGGGTGTGACTAGGGTGGGTAATCTAGGTTGTTTTATTTCTATGTTGGCCTGGTATGGTTCCCAATCAGAGGCAGCTGTTTAGCGTTGTCTCTGATTGGGGATCATATTTAGGCAGCCATTTCCCCACTGTTTTTTTTGTGGGATCTTGTTTTGAGTTAGTGCACGTGGCACCTCTGATGTCACGGTTTGTTGTTTGTTTCTTTTTGTTTGGAAGTTTTTCCGTAAATAAATATGTGGAACTTTAATCACGCTGCGCCTTGGTCCGTCTCTCCACACAACCGTGACAGTCTGGCTGTTAGAGCAGGGACCTCACATCACCACTGCTACTGTGTGCCTTGGTCCGTCTCTCCAGACAACCGTGACAGTCTGGCTGTTAGAGCAGGGACCTCACATCACCACTGCTACTGTGTGCCTTGGTCCGTCTCTCCAGACAACCGTGACAGTCTGGCTGTTAGAGCAGGGACCTCACATCACCACTGCTACTGTGTGCCATCACAGCATCAAGTTTTGTAACCTGTTGCCACAAGAAAGAACAAACACCATTCTGAATACAACCCATATTTATGTTTATTTATTTTCCCTTTTGTACTTTAACTATTTGCACATCGTTACAACACTGTATATAGACATAATATGAGATTTGAAATGTCTTTATTCTTTTGGAACTTCTGTGAGTGTAATGTTTACTGTTCATTATTATTGTTTATTTCACTTTTGTATATGATCTACTTCACTTGCTTTGACAATGTTAACACATGTTTCCCATGCCAACAAAGCCCTTAAATTGAGTTGAATTGAGTGGGGGGGGGAGTGATAGAGAGGCCTTTGAAATGAATTGAGTTGAGGGGGCGCGAGAGGGGACCTACTGCAGCACCTAGATCTTCTGCACAGATTCTGTCAGACCTGGGCCCTGACAGTCAATCTCAATAAGACTAAAAGAATGGTGTTCCAAAAAAGGTCCAGTTGAATTGAATTGAGAGAGACTGATAGAGACAGAGAGAGACTGATAGAGACAGAGAGACAGAGAGAGACTGATAGAGACAGAGAGAGACAGAGCTCTCTCTCTCTCTCTCAGTTGAAATGTAACTGATAGTCTGTAGAGCATCTACCAAATAAAGTGTTACCACTCCTCTCCCCCCCCTCTCATTGCTCCCCCCTTCCCCTCCTCTCTCTTCCCTCTCTCTCCCCTCCTCTCTCTTCCCTCCTCTCTCCCACATCTCTCTCCGCCCCTCCTCTCTCCCCTCCTCTCTCTTCCTCCCTTTCTCTCCCCTCCTCTCTCTTCCTCCCTTTCTCTCCCCTCCTTTCTCTTCCTCCCTTTCTCTCCCCTCTCTCCCCTCTCTCTCTTCCCTCCTCTCTCCCACATCTCTCTCCCCTCCTCTCTCTCCCCTCCTCTCTCTTCCTCCCTTTCTCTCCCCTCCTCTCTCTTCCCCCCTCTCTCTCCCCTAATCTCTCCCCCCCCTCTCTATCCCACCCCCCCCCCCCCTCTCTCTCCCATCCTCTCTCTCGATTCAATTCAATTTCAATTCCATTCAAAGTGCTTTATTGGCATATTGTTAACATTGCCAAAGCAAGTGAAGTAGATAATATACAAAAGTGAAATAAACAATAAAAATGAACAGTAAACATTACACTCACAGAAGTTCCAAAAGAATAAAGACATTACAAATGTCATATGTCATATATATACAGTGTTGTAATGATGTGCAAATAGTTAAAGTACAAAAGGGAAAATAAATACACATAAATATGGGTTGTATTTACAATGGTGTTTGTTCTTCACTGGTAGCCCTTTCCACAAGTCTTGCTGCTGTGATGTCACATTGTGGTATTTCACCCAATAGATATGGGGGTTTATCAAAATTTGATTTATTTTTAAATTCTTTGTGTATCTGTGTAATCTGAGGGAAATATGTGACAGGAGGTTAGGAAGTGCAGCTCAATTTCCACCTCATTTTGTGGGCAGTTTGCACATAGCCTATCTTCTCTTGAGAGCCAGGTCTGCCTACGGCAGCCTTTCTCAATAGCAAGGCTATGCTCACTGAGTCTGTACATAGTCAAAGCTTTCCTTAAGTTTGGGTCAGTCACAGTGGTCAGGTATTCTGCCACTGTGTACTCTCTGTTTAGGGACAAATAGCATTCTAGTTTGCTCTGCTTTTCGTTAATTCTTTCAAATGTGTCAAGTAATTATCTTTTTGTTTTCTCATGATTTGGTTGGGTCTAATTGTGTTGCTGTCCTGGGGCTCTGTGGGGTGTGTTTGTGTTTGTGAACAGAGCCCTAGGACCAGCTTGCTTAGGGGACTCTTCTCCAGGTTCATCTCTCTGTAGGTACTGTATTTGTATTTATTGTGGATCCCCATTAGCTGCTGCCAATGCAGAAGCTACTTTTCCTGGGTGTCCGAGCTGTGTGCCAGTAGTTTAGACAGACAGCTCGGTGCATTCAACATGTTAATACCTCTCATAAATAAAAATAGTGATGAAGTCAATCTCTCCTCCACTTGGAGCCAGGAGAGATAGACATGCATAGTATTAATATTAGCTCTCTGTGTAGATCCAAGGGCCAGCAGTGCTGCCCTGTTCTGAACCAATTGCAATTTTCCCAAATCCTTTTTTGTGGCACCTGACCACACAACTGAACAGTAGTCCAGGTGTGACTAAACTAGGGCCTGTAGGACCTGCCTTGTTGATAGTGTTGTTAAGAAGGCAGAGCAGCGCTTTATTATAGACAGACTTCTCCCCATCTTAGCTACTACTGTATAAATATGTTTTGACCATGACAGTTTACAATCTAGTGGTACTCCAAGCAGTTTAGTCACCTCAACTTGCTCAATTTACACATAATTTATTGCAAGATTTAGTTGAGGTTTAGGGTTTAGTGGATGTTTTGTTTCAAATACAATGCTTTAATTTTAGAAATATCTCGGGCTAACTTATTGTTTGCCATCAACTCTGAAACTAACTGCAGATCTTTGTTAACTTCTTGAGAATACAGGGGGTGCTATTTTCCCATTAGCATAATTTGCTCAACAGATTAAACTGCCTCTTATTCAATTATTGCTCTTACTACATGCATATAAATAATACCATTGGAAAGAAAACAATCTCTAGTTTCTAAAACCGTTTCAATTTTGTCTCTGAGTGATACAGAAGTCATTTCACAGCACTTTCCATGACCAAGAACATAAAATCAAGATGTGTTATGCTGGCTTCAAAGCTCTGCCTATATATGGTCGTGCCCCCTATGACCCGAAACACACCTCATTCGCCTTCCTCTGGGTGTCAAGAAGACGTCAGAGGAGAAATTCTTTGTTTATCTGGTACTGACGTGAAATAAGACCTATTTCTTTGGCGTGACCGACAACTTCCGGTTTGCTGATTCGCACGAGTTGGAGCTGCGATTGTGTACTGTTTTGCTGGCGTTATGGATGAAAACTATCTCCGTGTCGAATTTTGTTTGATACATGTGACCATATCATCGTAATGTATGTTTTTTCAATATAGTTTAATCAGATTATTTGAATTTTTTTGGGAGTTTTGCGGTGTTCCGTTGTCACAATTTATTTACATTTGAGAGATCTGTGCCACTCGACCGGTACCTGTGCTAAATGGAGTGGGAAAGGAAGATTTCTGAACGGAACCAACGACTCATCTTGACAAAGGACACTTTGATCAACATTCTGATGAAAGATCAGCCATAGTAAGACCCAATTTACGATGTTATATCATATCTGTTGTGCATGTGAACTGACCGTGGGCGCCTAGCCGAATCTGCCTTGTATAGCTATGCTAATTTAGCGCTACATTTTGTTTTCGTTATAAAACATTTAATAAATCTGAAATATTGTTTGGATTCACCAGATGTTGGGCTTTCAATATCTGTACGCTGTGTATTTTTCTGAAATGTTTTAAGATGAGTAATTCGTTATATGACGTTGGTCTCTGTAATTGTTCTGGCTGGGTCAGCACTATTTCAGATTGCAGCTGCAATGTAGAACTGTGATTTATACCTGAAAAATGCACATTTTTCCCCAAAAAAACTATGCTATACCATAAATATGTTATCAGACTGTCATATTATGAAGTTGTTTCTTGGTTAGTGGCTATATATATTTTTATCTAGTCGAATTAGTGATAGCTACTGACGCAGGAAAAAGCTGTTGGGAGTAAAAAAATCGTGTCCTTTGCTAACGTGGTTAGCTAATAGATTTACATATTGTGTCTTCCCTGTAAAACATTTTAAAAATCTGAAATGGTGGCTTTATTCACAAGATCTGTATCTTTCATTAGGTGGCTTGGACTTGTGATTTAATGATATTTAGATGCTACTATTTAATTGTGACGCTATGCTAGCGATGCTAATCAGTGTGGGGGGGGGTGGGGGGTGATCCCGGATCCGGGGTTGAGGCTCGTTAGAGGTTAAGAGTTGCAGTCATTTCAGTCGCTGTAGTAGCTGACGTGTATAGTGTTGAGTCGTCCTCATACACAGAAACTCTGGCTTTAGTCAAAGTCAGTGGTATGTCGTTAGTAAAAATTTTAAAAAGCAAGGGGCCCAAACAGCTACCCTGGGGAATTCCTGATTCTAACTGGATTATATTTGATAGGCTTCCATTAAAGAACACCCTCTGTGTTCTGTTAGACAGGTAACTCTTTATCCACATTATAGCAGGGGGTGTAAAGCCATAACACATATGCTTTTCCAGCAGCAGACTATGATCGATAATGTCAAAAGCTGCATTGAAGTCTAACAAGACAGCCCCCACAATCATTTAATCATCATTTTCTCTCGGCCAATCATCAGTCATTTGTGTAAGTGCTGTGCTTGTTGAGTGTCCTTCCCTATAAGCATGCTGAAATTCTGTTGTCAATTTGTTTACTGTGAAATAGCATTGTATCTGGTCAAACACAGTTGTTTCCAGAAGTTTACTAAGGGTTGGTAACAGGCTGATTGGTTGGCTATTTGAACCAGTAAAGGGGGCTTTACCAATCATAGGCAGCGGAAGGACTTTAGCTTCCCTCCAGGCCTGAGGGCACACACTTTCTAGATTGAAGATGTGGCAAATAGGAGTAGCAATATTGTCTGCTATTATCCTCAGTAATTTTCCATCCAAGTTTTCAGACCCCGGTGGCTTTGCACCTTTTCCACACTGGCTTCGTGGAATTCAAAGTACAATTCTTGTCTTTTTATAATTTGGTCCGATATACCTGGATGTGTAGTGTCAGCGTTTGTTGCTGGCATGTCATGTCTAAGTTTGCTTAGGGATGACATGACTATCTCTGTCTCTCTGTCTCTCTGTCTGTCTGTCTGTCTGTCTGTCTGTCTCTCTGTCTGTCTGTCTGTCTGTCTGTCTGTCTGTCTGTCTGTCTGTCTGTCTCTCTCTCTCTCTCTCTCTCTCTCTCCTCTCTCTCTCTCTCTCTGTCTCTCTGTCTCTCTGTCTCTCTGTCTCTCTGTCTCTGTCTGTCTCTCTCTCTCTCTGTCTCTCTGTCTCTCTGTCTCTCTCTCTCTCTCTCTCTCTCTGTCTCTCTGTCTCTCAGTCTCTCAGTCTCTCAGTCTCTCTCTCTCTGTCTCTCTGTCTCTCTGTCTCTCTGCTCTCTCTCTGTCTCTCTCAGTTTACCTAGTCAGTGCTGTAACAAGAGTGTTATAATGCCAGTGATTGACAATGTAATGTACCATGTCAGTCACAGACTTTCACATACAAGACTGCAATTGTTATCATTGTAGAAAATAGCATCATGATTCAAATGTAATTGAAAAAACCCTATCATGTTATGGGGGGAATTGTTTATCTATTCTTTAATTGTGAAGTCGATTATTATCTGGTGCGTTATGTCACACTCGGACACATCAATGTCCCCTCTTATCTATCTCCTGTTTTTCCTTATAATTTACATGAATCTAATCTAGTTTTCAGATACAGAGACAGTCCTCACTGTGGTGGTTGAGCACAGTGTGAGAGCCAGACATCGGGACTATCTACGATCATCGGCCTCGTGCCTTTCCAAGGCCCCTCCTGCGTAGCCGTCTCTAGTCTTTTGTTTTGATTGTGTACGGCGCTGTACAGCCACGATGAAAACCCGTGGGCTTGGCCGCACCACTGTGCTGCGGAGCAGAGCATCCTAGTTCACACGGTTCAGTTCCTGTAGTCCAAACAGCTGTTCCACATCGTCCTCCCCGCAGGTAGCTGTTTAGGGATTAGCTCTGCCTCACGTGCTCCTGCATCACAAGAAGTCAATGTGTAATTATATTAAGCATGCTCCATCTCCTAATCTGCAGTTATTTTTTAAGGCAAGCGGTCGGGGCAGTCACGCTGGAAAGAGAGAGAGAGAGAGGAGAGAGGAGAGAGAGGAGGAAGTAGAGGAGAGAAAGAGAGAGAGGAAAGTGAGGAGAATAAGCGCTCTGGGAGGGCAGGATAAGAGAGAGCGTCGGTTCCCAGAGGGAAACATCCGGAATGGGATCATGCCTCACGCATCATTTCCTTGCACCAGGGGGCGGCTGTGGAGAAAGGCCCCCAGGGCTTAGCCTCCTTCCGACACCTACAGGATTCCTCCACCCCCAACCTCAATTCCCCACCATGGAGACTCTAGATCCTCTCTTCCTACGAAGAGACTATGGATCCCCTCCTCCCATAGAGAGACTCTGGATCCTCTCCTCCCATAGAGAGACTCTAGATCCTCTCCTCCCATGGAGAGACTCTAGATCCTCTCTTCCTACGAAGAGACTATGGATCCCCTCCTCCCATAGAGACACTCTGGATCCTCTCCTCCCATAGAGAGACTCTAGATCCTCTCCTCCCATGGAGAGACTCTGGATCCTCCTCCCATAGAGAGACTCTGGATCCTGTCCTCCTATAGAGAGACTCTAGATCCTCTCCTCCCATAGAGAGACTGGATCCCCTCCTCCCATAGAGAGACTCTGGATCCCCTCCTCCCATAGAGAGACTCTGGATCCTCTCCTCCCATAGAGAGACTCTGGATCCTCTCCTCCCATAGAGAGACTCTGGATCCTCTCCTCCCATGGAGAGACTCTGGATCCTCCTCCCATAGAGAGACTCTGGATCCTCTCCTCCCATAGAGAGACTCTGGATCCTCCTCCCATAGAGAGACTCTGGATCCTCTCCTCCCATGGAGAGACTCTGGATCCTCCTCCCATAGAGAGACTCTGGATCCTCTCCTCCCATGGAGAGACTCTGGATCCTCCTCCCATAGAGACACTCTGGATCCCCTCCTCCCATAGAGAGACTCTGGACCCTCTCCTCCCATAGAGAGACTCTGGATCCTCTCCTCCCATAGAGAGACTGGATCCCCTCCTCCCATAGAGAGACTCTGGATCCTCTCCTCCCTAGAGAGACTCTGGATCCTCTCCTCCCATAGAGAGACTCTGGATCCCTCTCCTCCCTAGAGAGACTCTGATCCTCTCCTCCCATAGAGAACTGGATCCTCTCCTCCAATAGAGACTCTGGATCCTCTCCTCCTATAGAGAGACTCTGGATCCCCTCCTCCCATAGAGAGACTCTGGATCCTCTCCTCCCATAGAGAGACTCTGGATCCTCTCCTCCAGAGAGACTCTGGACCTCTCCTCCCATAGAGAGACTCTGGATCCTCTCCTCCCATAGAGAGACTCTGGATCCTCTCCTCCCATAGAGAGACTCTGGATCCTCTCCTCCCATAGAGAGACTCTGGATCCTCTCCTCCCATAGAGAGACTCTGGATCCTCTCCTCCCATAGAGAGACTCTGGATCCTCTCCTCCCACATTGAGACTCTGGATCCTCTCCTCCCATAGAGAGACTCTGGATCCTCTCCTCCCATAGAGAGACTCTGGAACCCTCTCCTCCCATAGAGAGACTCTGGAACCCTCTCCTCCCATAGAGGGGTGCAGCAGAAAGCCGATGATGTCATACTCAGGTCTAGGATTGCAACATTCCGGTAACTTTCCCCCAAATTCCCAGGTTTTCCAGAAATCCTGGTTGGAAGATTCCCGGGAAACAAGATGGAATAACCAGGAAATCCAGGAATCCTCCAACCGTGATTTCTGGGAAACCTTGGAATTCTGGGAACCTTACCGGAATGTTACAACACAATTCTAGTCCTTTTGTTCCCCACAAAATACTACAGGCCTTAAACAGCAACTATACTACAGGCCTTAAACGGCAACTATACTACAGGCCCGCTTGACCTTAAACAGCAACTATACTACAGGCCTTAAACAGCAACTATACTACAGGCCCACTTGACCTTAAACAGCAACTATACTACAGGCCCGCTTGACCTTAAACAGCAACTATACTACAGGCCTTAAACAGCAACTATACTACAGGCCTTAAACAGCAACTATACTACAGGCCCGCTTGACCTTAAACAGCAACTATACTACAGGCCTTAAACAGCAACTATACTACAGGCCCGCTTGACCTTAAACAGCAACTATACTACAGGCCTTAAACAGCAACTATACTACAGGCCTTAAACAGCAACTATACTACAGGCCCGCTTGACCTTAAACAGCAACTATACTACAGGCCCGCTTGACCTTAAACAGCAACTATACTACAGGCCCACTTGACCTTAAACAGCAACTATACTACAGGCCCGCTTGACCTTAAACAGCAACTATACTACAGGCCTTAAACAGCAACTATACTACAGGCCTTAAACAGCAACTATACTACAGGCCCGCTTGACCTTAAACAGCAACTATACTACAGGCCCGCTTGACCTTAAACAGCAACTATACTACAGGCCCGCTTGACCTTAAACAGCAACTATACTACAGGCCCACTTGACCTTAACAGCAACTATACTACAGGCCCACTTGACCTTAAACAGCAACTATACTACGGCCCACTTGACCTTAAACAGCAACTATACTACAGGCCCACTTGACCTAAACAGCAACTATACTACAGGCCCGCTTGACCTTAAACAGCAACTATACTACAGGCCTTAAACACAACTATACTACAGGCCCACTTGACCTTAAACAGCAACTATACTACAGGCCTTAAACAGCAACTTACTACAGACCTTAAACAGCAACTATACTACAGACCTTAAACAGCAACTATACTACAGGCCCACTTGACCTTAAACAGCAATATACTACAGGCCCACTTGACCTTAAACAGCAACTATACACAGGCCCACTTGACCTTAACAGCAACTATACTACAGGCCTTAAACAGCAACTATACTACAGGCCCGCTTGACCTTAAACAGCAACTATACTACAGGCCCGCTTGACCTTAAACAGCAACTTTGACATTTGACCTGATGTTGTGAGCAGAAGCTGCTGATCCGCTGTCTCATCCAATAGGAAGTGTATTCTCCAATGAATAAATTAAATGGATAAGTATCATTATGTAAATTCAGACAGTGAAACTTTTCAGGATCCGTGTGTGAGTAGCATGCTGCATACTTACAGTTACTTTAAGTCATTATGCTGAAACTCATGGTTGTACTGCCAGCTGGGTCCCTCCCTCCCTCCCTCCCTCCCTCCCTCCCTCCCTCCCTCCCTCCCTCCACCACATCTCTGAGCTGCAGGCCTCAGCTTACCCCCTTCTTTCTCCTCTCTTTCATATACAACGTCCTGTCTCTCTCTCTCCCCCTCTCTCCTCTCCTCTCCCCCCTCTCTCCTCTCCTCTCTCCCCTCTCTCCTCTCTCCCCTCTCTCCCCCTCTCTGGTCTCCCCTCTCCCCCTCTCTACTCTCCTCTCTCCTCTCTCCCCTCTCTCCCCCTCTCTGTCTCCACTCTCCCCCTCTCTCCTCTCCTCTGTCCCCTCTCTCCTCTCCTCTGTCCCCTCTCTCCTCTCTCCCCCTCTCCGCTCTCCACTCTCCCAGTCTCTGCTCTCCTCTCTCTCCCCTCTCTACTCTCTCCTCTCCTCTCTCCCCTCTCTCCTCTCTCCCTCTCCCCTCCCCTCCTCTCTCCCTCTCTCTACTCTCTACTCTCCTCTCTCCCCCTCTCTCCTCTCTTCTCTCCCCCTCTCTACTCTCCTCTCTCCCCCCTCTCTCCCCCTCTCTACTCTCCCCTCTCCCTCTCTCCTCTCTCCCCTGTCCCTCCCTCTCTCCTCTCTCCCCTCTCTCTACTCTCCACTCTCCCCTCTCTACTCTCCTCTCTCCTCTCCCCTCTCTCCTCTCTCTCCTCTCCTCTCTCCCCTTTCTCCTCTCTTCTCTCCCCTCTCCTCTCCCCCCCCTCTTCCCTCCTCTCTCCCCCTCTCTACTCTCCTCTCTCCCCCTCTCTACTCTTCTCTCTCCCCTTCTCCCCCTCTCTCCTCTCCCCCTCTTTCCGCCTCTCCATTCTCCTCTCCCCTCCTCTCTACTCTCCCTCTCCCCCTCTCTCACTCTCCTCTCTCCCCCTCTTCTCCTCTCTCTCCCCTCTTCCCCTCTCCATTCTCCTCCTCCCTCTCTCTACTCTCCTCTCTCCCTCTCTACTCTCCTCTCTCCCCCTCTTCTCCTCTCTCCCCTCTTTCCCCCTCTCCATTCTCCTCTCTCCCCTCTCTACTCTCCTCCCTCCCCCTCTCTCCTCTCCCCCTCTTTCCCCCTCTCCACTCTCCTCTCTCCCCCTCTCACTCTTCTCTCTCCCCTCTCTCCCCCTCTCTCCTCTCTCCCCTCTTTCCCCCTCTCCATTCTCCTCTCTCCCCCTCTCTCCTCTTCTCTCTCCCCTCTCTCCCCCTCTCTCCTCTCTCCCCTCTTTCCCCCTCTCTACTCTCCTCTCTCCCCCTCTCTCCTCTCCTCCCTCCTTTCCCCCTCTCTACTCTCCTCTCTCCCCTCTCTCTACTCCTCCACTCCCCCCTCTCTACTCTCCTCTCTCCCCCTCTCTCCTCTCTCCCCTCTCTCCCCTTTCTCCTCTCTTCTCTCCCCTCTACTCCCCCCCCCTCTTCCCTCCTCTCTCCCCCTCTCTCCTCTCCTCTCTCCCCCTCTCTACTCTTCTCTCTCCCCTCTCTCCCCCTCTCTCCTCTCTCCCCTCTTTCCGCCTCTCCATTCTCCTCTCTCCCCCTCTCTACTCTCCTCTCTCCCCTCTCTACTCTCCTCTCTCCTCCCCCCTCTCTCCTCTCTCCCCTCTTTCCCCCTCCCATTCTCCTCTCTCCCCCTTCTACTCTTCTCTCTCCCTCTCTCCCCCTCTCTCCTCTCTCCCTCTTTCCCCCTCTCTACTCTCCTCTCTCCCCCTCTCTCCTCTCTCCCCTCTTTCCCCCTCTCTACTCTCCTCTCTCCCCTCTCTCTACTCTCCACTCTCCCCCTCTCTACTCTCCTCTCTCCCCCTCTCGTCCTCTCTCCCTCTCTCCCCTTTCTCCTCTCTTCTCTCCCCTCTACTCTCCCCCCCTCTTCCCTCCTCTCTCCCCCTCTCTACTCTCCTCTCTCCCCCTCTCTACTCTTCTCTCCCCCTCTCTCCCCCTCTCTCCTCTCTCTCCTCTTTCCGCCTCTCCATTCTCCTCTCTCCCCCTCTCTACTCTCCTCTCTCCCCCTCTCTACTCTCCTCTCTCCCCCTCTCTACTCTCCTCTCTCCCCCTCTCTCCTCTCTCCCCTCTTTCCCCCTCTCCATTCTCCCTCTTCCCCCCTCTCTACTCTTCTCCTCCCCCTCTCTCCTCTCTCCCCTCTTTCCCCTCTCCATTCCTCCTCCCTCTCCCCTCTCTACTCTTCTCTCTCCCTCTCTCCCCCTCTCTCCTCTCTCCCCTCTTTCCCCTCTCCATTCTCCTCTCTCCCCCTCTCTACTCTTCTCTCTCCCTCTCTCCCCCTCTCTCCTCTCTCCCCTCTTTCCCCCTCTCCATTCTCCTCTCTCCCCCTCTCTCCCCCTCTTCTACTCTCCCTCTCTCCCCTCTCTCCTCTCTCCCCTCTTTCCCCCCTCGCCATTCCTCTCTCCCCCTCTCTACTCCCTCTCTCCCCTCCTCTCTCTTTCTCTCCCCTCTCTACTCTCTCTCTCCCCCTCTCTCCTCTCTCCCCTCTCTCCCCCTCTCCATTCTCCTCTCTCCCCCTTAGTGATTATTGTGCTCTTCTGAGATGTATTCCTGTCTGTTCTGTAGGGGCTTGGTTGTGGTGATAATGGTGATGCAGGGGCGGACTGGCCAAGAACAGGTCCATTTTTTGCCGTGTGGGCCTGTCTAACTTTTTTTCTTTATCAAAATTATCATTATCTTGCTGATAATGGGGGCCTCAAGGGGGGGAAAAAAACATGGGCCACTGTGTTGGAAATGCCAGAGACGATTTCTGATCCCAGTCCGCCCCTGGGTGGTGGAGGTGGGGAACACTGGATGTGCTGATGGGATACGTTGTGTGGGCTGATTCACACACAATGGCGTCTCACCGTTCCAAAATGTAAGAAG
>NC_052337.1:768886-771386 GCF_016432855.1 Salvelinus namaycush | reverse complement strand
TAACAACACCATCCCTACCATGAAGAGACTGTCTAACACCATCCCTACCATGAAGAGACTGTCTAACACCATCCCTACCATGAAGAGCCTGTCTAACACCATCCCTACCATGAAGAGATTGTCTAACACCATCCCCACCATGAAGAGACTGTCTAACACCATCCCTACCATGAAGAGACTGTCTAACACCATCTCTACCATGAAGAGACTGTCTAACACCATCCCTACCATGAAGAGCCTGTCTAACACCATCCCTACCATGAAGAGACTGTCTAACACCATCCCTACCATGAGAGACTGTCTAACACACCATCCCTACCATGAAGAGACTGTCCTAACACCATCCCTACCATGAAGAGACTGTCTAACAACAACGTATCCACCTACCATGAAGAGACTGTCTAACAACAAACACCATCCCCAACACCATGAAGAGACTGTCTAACACCATTCCCTACCATAAGAGACTGTCTAACACCACCTCCATACCATGAGAACTGTCTAACACCATCCCTACCATGAAAGACTGTCTAACACCATGATCCTCCCTACCATGAAGAACTGTCTAACACCATCCCTACCATGAAGAGACTGTCTAACAACAACATGCAATCCCTACATACCGAAGACTGTCTAACACCATCCCTACCATGAAAGACTGTCTAACACCATCCCTACCATGAGAGCTGTCTAAACCAACCACCAATCCCTACCATGAAGAGCTGTCCTAAAAAAAAAAAAAAACTAAAATGAGACCACACCATCCCCACCATGAAGAGACTGTCTAACGACCCATCCCTACATGAAGACGTCTAACATCCACCCATCCCCACCATTAAGAGACTGTCTAAAACCCATCCTCCCTACCATGAAGAGCCTGTCTACAACATCCCTACCATGAAGAGCTGTCTAACACCATCCCCACCTGAAGAGACTGTCTAACATCACCATGAAGAGCCTCTACCAACACAACATCCCTACCATGAAGAACTGTCTAACACCCATCCCTACCATGAAGAGACTTGTCTAACACCATCCCTACCATGAAAGAACTGTAAAACACCATCACCGTACCATGAAAGACTGTCTAACACCATCCTATATCCATGAAGAGACTGTCTAACACCATCCCTACCATGAAGAGACTGTCTAACACCATCCCTACCATGAAGAGACTGTCTAACACCATCCCTACCATGAAGAGACTGTCTAAACAACCATCCCTACCATGAGACCTGTCTAACACCAAAATTTTCCCCTTTTTCCCTACCATGAAGATGTCTAAACACCATCCCCACCATGAAAGACTGGTCTAAAAAAACGCGTAACACCATCCCTACCATGAAGAGACTGTCTACAACACCATCATCTACCATGAAGAGACTGTCTACACCACCATCCCTCCAACCATGAAGAGCCTGTCTAAACACCTCCCTACCATGAAGAGACTGTCTAACACACCATCCATCAATGAAGAGACTGTCTAACACCATCCTACCATGAAGAGACTGTCTAACCACAACCCTACCATGAAGAGACTGTCTAACACCATCCCTACCCATAGAGACTGTCTAACACCATCCCTACCATGAAGAGACTGTCTAAACAACCATCCCTACCATGAAGGGACTGTCTAAAACACCAATCCCTAACCATGAAAGACTGTCTAACACCATCCCTACCATGAAGAGACTGTCTAACACCATCCCTACCATGAGAGACTGTCTAACACCATCCCTACCATGAAGAGACTGTCTAACACCATCTCTACCATGAAGAGACTGTCTAACACCATCCCCACCATGAAGAGCCTGTCTAACACCATCCTTACCATGAAGAGACTGTCTAACACCATCCCTACCATGAATAGACTGTCTAACACCATCCCTACCATGAATAGACTGTCTAACACCATCCCTACCATGAAGAGACTGTCTAACACACATCCCTAACATGAAGAGACTGGTCTAACACCATCCCTACCATGAAGAGACTGTCTAACACCATCCCTACCTGAAGAGACTGTCTAACACCACATCCCTACCATGAAAGAGACTGTCTAACACCATCCTCTACCATGAGAGACTGTCTAACCACCATCACTACCATGAAGAGACTGTCTAACACAACATCCCTACCATGAATAGACTGTCTAAACACCATCCCTACCAATAAGAGACTGTTCTAACACATCCCTACCAGAAGAGACTATGCTCTGTACCATATCCGCTGGCACGTGCTGCACACAACACTCACAAAAAACACACAACACACACAACAAAGACACCAGACACACACACAAACCACAATCAAACGACACACCAGATACCTAGACCAACCACACTACACACCAAAATAACACCACACATCACCTAACACATACACATCACACATACCACACACATGCACAGACAAACAAACACATACACACATGCACACAACATGACACACAACACTGACAACAAACTCCACAAACACCACCCCACACCACAACACCACA